>NC_137654.1:2286933-2439433 GCF_963422515.1 Blennius ocellaris
CAGTTCCCCGCGGCCCCGCTGGGAGGCGCTGCAGCGGAGCCTCTGTCCGAGGTGCTGGAGATCCGGCCTGGCTCTGTCCGGGGTGCTGAACTGCTCCGAGGTGCCGGGCTCCGTCTGCCGCCGTCTCTCCGACCCGGTCGTGTGGCTGACCCGCTGAGGGCCGCTGGCCGGAGCGCTACCGAGGAGCGAGGAGCCGGAGGGGGAGGGGGAGGGGAGGGAGCACGGTAAGCCTGTCTGTGTGTGACAAAGAGCGGCGGAGAGGCTCCGTGTGAGCCGAGGCCTGGAGGAGCTGCTGGAGCCGCGGCGGAGCGGGGAGGAGGCGGCCCGGGAGCTCCGGCCCGGTGCTCCGGCCCGCTGTTTACACCCGGTGCTCCGGCCCGGTGTTCAGGTCCGGTGCTCCGGCCCGCTGTTTACACCCGGTGCTCCGGCCCGGTGTTCCGGCCCGGGAGCTCCGGCCCGGTGTTCAGGTCCGGTGTTCCGGCCCGGTGCTCCGGCCCGCTGTTTACACCCGGTGCTCCGGCCCGGTGTTCAGGTCCGGTGCTCCGGCCCGGGAGCTCCGGCCCGGTGCTCCGGCCCACTGTTTACACCCGGTGCTCCGGCCCGGGAGCTCCGGCCCGGTGCTCCGGCCCACTGTTTACACCCGGTGCTCCGGCCCGGTGCTCCGGCCCGGTGCTCCGGCCCGGTGTTCCGGCCCGGTGCTCCGGCCCGGTGTTCAGGTCCGTTGTTTACACCCGGTGTTCCGGCCCGGGAGCTCCGGCCCGGTGTTCAGGTCCGTTGTTTACACCCGGTGCTCCGGCTCGTCGTTGGTCTCAGCTGGTTCTGGTTGGTCTGTGCTGGTCTGTACTGGTCTGTTCTGGTCTGTACTGGTCTGTTCTGGTCTGTGCTGGTCTGTACTGGTCTGTTCTGGTCTGTACTGGTCTGTTCTGGTCTGTGCTGGTCTGTACTGGTCTGTTCTGGTCTGTACTGGTCTGTTCTGGTCTGTGCTGGTCTGTACTGGTCTGTTCTGGTCTGTACTGGTCTGTTCTGGTCTGTACTGGTCTGTTCTGGTCTGTACTGAAGCTCCAGAAACGAGAACATCCAAAGCAGAACCTGCATCATTCCATGGATCAAGTCAGATTTTCAGTTTTTATCAGGAGGGTTTATTCATTTGACTTTTTCACTCATGTATGTTTTGGGAGTTTGACACTTGTTTAGCTCAGTTTGATAGAAATTGGGTAAAACCTGTGAAAAGACTTCATCAAAACGTTTTAAAATTCACGTTTTACTGCAACAATTAAAATACATGCAGAAAAGTATTCACAAATAATGCACTTTTCAAAAACCAATGGTAGTTACATGAATTGTCTTTTTAAAAATGGGAATTGTGATTCTCTTCATACTTACTGTAGAAATAATTTGTGGGATTGTGATGAGAAATCACAATATAAATTCTGAATCTATTAATGAGTTTGTTAAGACAAACATTTTCATTCTATTGGGACTATGAATTGCAATTTCAGCAAGAAATGATCAGCGTAGCAGTCGAGACTGACTTTAATTTCTTCTTGTCTCGTGTACTGGAGCAGATACTTTACTAAACCTTACCAGTCGACCAGTGTGGCTCTGCTGGCCTCAGCCAGGTGAAGCAGCGCTGCTCACCTGAGCAGGTGCGTCATGAGCCTCCAGGCCACCAGGTGGCAGCCTGACAGCTTGTGTCTGGTTGGGTCTGTTGAAGAATGGAGGCCACCTCCTGGTCTGTGTGAGAACCTGAGTGGCAAATAATGAATGAAATGCATCAAAATCAATCCATCAAAACATGCAAACAAGCTGCAGTCATCAACATAACAACACATCCTGAAAATGTTCACATTTTATGAGTTCACTGACATTTATTTCAAAAACAGGCAATCGGATATTAAAAAACGCAATAAAATGATAGAATATAAATAAATATAATGCTTAAGAGATTGAAAAAATCTCAAAATGAGTGTCACCCTTGTGAACTTGATGTGTCAGTGTTCTTCATGACGGGTGTCCAGGTCTGGTGGGTTCTTCTCCTCCCAGTGAAACAAGCTGCTCTGGTCCTCCAGGGGTCACCTGGTCCCTCTGGAGGACCAGAGGGTCACCTGGTGCCTCTGGAGGACCAGAGGGTCACCTGGTCCCTCTGGAGGACACAGCCTGTATGAGGGTGACAGAGGGTGGCTGGTCTTGTTGAACATGTCCCTCCTGGGCGAAGCCTCTGGTCTCAGCTGTATTACACACTGTTTAAAGACATGTGAGGCCTCAGGACGACCTTCAGGACGACCTTCAGGATGACCTTCAGGATGACCTTCAGGATGACCTTCAGGTTTCTGCATCAGATTAAACCGACAGAGCTTTTCCTCTGTGTCTAAACTACAGTTACAACAACACAGCTCAGAGTCTTTGAGGATTGTTTGGGTTTATTTCATGAACTTTGTCAAAGTCCAGTTATTGTCTTGAAAACACTGTGTCTGTCCTTTCAGCTCCAAACACTGTGTCTGTCCTTTCAGCTCCAAACACTGTGTCTGTCCTTTCAGCTCCAAACACTGTTTGTCCTTTCAGCTCCAAACACTGTGTCTGTCCTTTCAGCTCCAAACACTGTGTTTGTCCTCCAGTGGACCATGAGGACCGAGAGGCAGTGAGGCAGCGCTGGACCAGGGGACAACCAGTGAACCAGGGTCCATGAAAAGGTCTGTCCCTCCACCCTCCGTCCCCCCATGACCTCTGACCTGCTGTCTCTCTCTCTCTCTCTCTCTCTCTCTCTCTCTCTCTGACCTGCTCTCTCTCTCTCTCTCTCTGACCTGCTGTCTCTCTCTCTCTCTCTCTCTGACCTGCTGTCTCTCTCTCTCTCTCTCTATGACCTGCTGTCTCTCTCTCTCTCTCTCTATGACCTGCTCTCTCTCTCTCTCTGACCTGCTGTCTCTCTCTCTCTCTGACCTGCTGTCTCTCTCTCTCTGACCTGCTGTCTCTCTCTCTCTCTCTGACCTGCTGTCTCTCTCTCTCTGACCTGCTGTCTCTCTCTCTCTGACCTGCTGTCTCTCTCTCTCTCTCTGACCTGCTGTCTCTCTCTCTCTGACCTGCTGTCTCTCTCTCTATGACCTCTGACCTACTGTCTGTCTCTGACCTCTGACCTCTGACCTACTGTCTGTCTCTGACCTCTGACCTCTGACCTCTGACCTACTGTCTCTTTTCCTCCAGATGAGTCAAGACACTCCAGAGACACGAACACGAACGCGCTCCAAAGGCATTCGAGGTGAGTCTTACCTGGTTTCCTGTAGAAAGTCAAAGAGGCGCGGAGGCCGAGGTGGGGAGGCGGGGAGGGGGGGAGGTGGGGAGGTGGGGAGGTGGGGAGGCGAGGAGGTGGGGAGGTGGGGAGGCGGGGAGGGGGCGAGGTGGGGAGGTGGGGAGGTAGGGAGGTGAGGTGGAGGTGGGGAGGCGGGGGTGAGGAGGTGAGGAGGCGGGGAGGTGAGGAGGTGAGGAGGTGAGGAGTTGGGGGTGAGGAGGTGAGGAGGGGAGGAGGCGCAGAGGCCGAGGTGGGGAGGCGGGGAGGTGGGGAGGCGGGGAGGTGGGGAGAATGCGGGGAGGTGGGGAGGTGGGGAGGAGGCGGGGAGGTGGGGAGACGAGGAAGAGGCGGGGAGGTGGGGAGGCGGGGAGGTGGGGAGGTGGGGAGGATGCGGGGAGGTGGGGAGGTGGGGAGACGAGGAAGAGGCGGGGAGGCGGGGAGGCGGGGAGGTGGGGAGGTGGGGAGGTGGGGAGGATGCGGGGAGGTGGGGAGGTGGGGAGACGAGGAAGAGGCGGGGAGGCGGGGAGGCGGGGAGGTGGGGAGGTGGGGATGCAGGGAGGTGAGGAGGTGAGGAGGTGGGGAGGTGAGGAGGTGAGGAGGCCAGGTGAGGGTCCTGGCTCCATCAGGACAGAGGGGTGAACACAGGCCTGAGGGCACCAGGCCTGAAGGGGTGAGGAGGTGAGGAGGTGAGGCACCAGGACAGAGGAGGTGAGGAGGTGAGGCACCAGGACAGAGGAGGTGAGGAGGTGAGGAGGTGAGGTACCAGGACAGAGGAGGTGAGGAGGTGAGGAGGTGAGGCACCAGGACAGAGGGCAGCAGCCTCTCAGGCCCTTGTCCTGGTGCAGCTGTGCTGAGGCCAAGAGGAAACATGTCTGCTGAGTCCAGAGTCACACTCACCAAAGTAAAAGATGTTACACTCGCCAAAGTAAAAGATGCTAGCAGGACACAGAGAGGAAGAGCACAGAGTCATCACCGTAGCACTGGTCTTCTCAGTGCCGTCCTGCTGGATGAAGCTGAAGTGAACGGGATCTTCTCTACACAACTTCAAGCTTTTTAAAGGATGTAATAATTCTGTACTTAATAATTGACTGTCCTTCTTGTCAGCAGACTTGGTGGGGCCCGAGATGAAGCAGGATTTGAGGTACGAGCTTCTCTTCCTCTGCACAGATGATCATGAAGGACGGCGTGTCCCTGCTGTTCTGACGGCGTCTCTGTGCTCCTGTTGTCCACAGCAGCTGTCCCACGCCTGGATGTGACGGCAAAGGCCATGTCAGTGGAAGATACTCACGACACCGGAGGTACCTGGCACTCTCAAACACATTCAGTTGGATTTCTGTGCCAAAACATGACAAAAGCAGATATTTGACTCCATGTATGTGACAGCGACTTGATCAAATGACTGAAGGTGTTGCTCGTTCCAGACGTCAGGAATAACGAGACAATACGCAGTCCTGTATGAGAAGACGGCTCCTTGTGCTGGCTGGGGTTTTCTCCATTGCACTCTAACAATGCAGTTTTCCTTCCCCACCTCCCTACCAGGGCCTGGAAACCTTACCTGGAGCTTCTCACTGACAGTTACTTGTGTCCTGTGAGAGGCCCTACCAGGGCCTGGAAACCTTACCTGGAGCTTCTCACTGACAGTTACTTGTGTCCTGTGAGAGGCCCTACCAGGGCCTGGAAACCTTACCTGGAGCTTCTCACTGACAGTTACTTGTGTCCTGTACAGATCAAACATCTCACTTCCAAGTTTCTATTGTTTCTTCAAAACCAAGCATTATAAGATATTAGGAAATACACATTAAATCACTTTTCTGATAAAAAAACCATTCATGAATACCATTTGAAGACATCCAGTTAGAAATTCAACATGTTTATTGCTTTTTAACTGAAGCAGTTTCTAGAAGACCTTTATTTCATATACACTGCACAAATGCCAGTTTGGTTTCAGTGTTAAATAAACAGTATTGGTGTGTCTTTGTCACCACACAGCCACAAGCTAACATTGCTGGTGTTCTCATGTTGTCAAACTGGAGTGTTGGAGCCGGGGCTCAAATAAGCCACGCCCACACGTCACGGCTGCAAAATGAGAATACACTTTGACATATATCTTTTTAATTTGGTGGACAGAATTATAGACTAGAATAGAATAGAATAGTTCTTTCTTAACAATGTGACAGCAGTGTGATGTTGCACAGTGGCTAGCTCTCCTTCACACCAGGTCACAGGTCAAATGCCACTTGGACCTGTAATGATCCCTTCAGTGTCCCAGTTCTTTACCTTTCCAACACCTTGTATTGTCAGGATTACACTAGCATAGGATTACTTTTAACATTGCATTTTAACACCCCCAGTGTGATGTTAATGTGACATGCTTTGAATATCAACAATGTCAGGTGTGAAGTAGGGATGAGCAAGTCCACCACTGTTCAACAACACATATATCATGTACAAAGACCAAACTGGACATGACCGTTCAGATACATTGGTCATGTGATTAATGACGGCTGTGCTGTGGCCAGTTTCCCCTGTGCATGGACTGTTGTTAGAACAGTAAATGTCTGGTTTGGACATGGAAGCAGGAGCCTCACTGGTCCACGTCTGTCCTCAGTGTGCTGGGCTGTCCCATCGTCAAGAAGAGGAAGCTGGAGGAGGCGGAAGCCGAGGAGAACCCGTCCGCTCCCAAGAAGAAGAGTCAGCCCGTCAAGCAGGCGGCGGGCGACAGCTTCACTGCAGACAGCGACACGGCAGAGGAAGAGGAGGAGCAGAGGGAGGGAGACAGGGAGGAGGAAGAAGAAGAAGAAGAAGTCAAAGATGACAAGAAAAACCCCACAAACAGCCATGCTGAGGCCAAACAAGGTGAGAAGACAGACTCGTTTTCAAGGAGTCTGTGAAATGTCTTGTTTCAACGTGAGCTGCTCGCTTTCAGGAAGCAGAGCAGAAGTAAAGCAGCTTCATGGAAACATGTGAAGCACTGAGGAGGAGCGACTTCCTCACACTGGACACATCCAACCTCCTGGATGTGGGAGACTGAAATCCGACATCACTGAGTTTGTCCTTCAAGTATGATAGAGAAACAGGAACTTTAAAAAGTAGGGATGAGCTGAATACTCGTTTCAGACGAGTATCCGGTACGGATAAAGCATTTGTGACGATTACAAACATAATATGAGTAAAACTTCTCAATATCTAGTTCGTGTTGAAGGAAAATCCTCATTTGTTACCTGATTGTCTTCAGGCTCTGTGATTGGCCAGTCACACACAGAGCCCGCCCCTCCACACACACTGCAGCAGCTCGGACACACACACACACACACACACACACACACACACAGTTTGTCCAGTCATATAGATCATCCACTATATTCAAACACATTTGGTTAAATTTGAGCACATTGAATATTTATACTCAATACAGTATATAATCAATCAATAATCAATACAGTTCCTCTGACTCTGGTTTCTACAAAGGTTCTTCCTGTTAGAGGGAGTTTTTCTTTCCAGTCACAAATAAACCTGCTGCTCATGTGGATCTGTTGGGTTTTTCTATTTTCAAGCAAACGTGACCTGAAACCAAGCAAAGCCGTGTCACTAAGACTGAGCGACTGAACGGATGTTTAGAACAGCTCTTCCACATACAATCTACACTCTCAGCTTCGCTCTGATTGGCTGTCTTTCCAACTTGTCCCACAATGAGAGCAGCTCTGATTGGATCTCTTGTCCGTTATAGGCCCGCCCTCACGTATTGGCCTCCTTTTAATTTGTGGGCTAAAGTGTCAGTTATGTTTTGTCACAGTCCTCGTCTGCACGTCTTACTTGTCATGACATTTTTCAGTCATCAAAGGGGAAAGGGCTTGTTGACTAGTATTTGACATAGTTTCAGTGTATGAAGTTCTCATGGTTTGGCAGCCTTGTGCTTGATGAACTGTCTCCCTCCAGTGGTACATATGACCCACTCCCACAGCTCTGTGCTCTGAATCCACAGCAGACTGCTCACCACTGACCACAGACGACCCTCAGGCAGCCGCCAGTCCATCTGACGACCACCAGGCGCAGAGCGCCGGCTCAGCAGGGGGGGAGGAACCTGAAGGGGAAACACCTGGCGAAGACCTGAAGCCTGGAAATGATGAGCATCAGGAAGAAACAGAGGTGAAGGAGGAGCAGCCAGCTCCAAAGGGGACAGGGGACACAGAGGAGGACCCTGAGCTAAAAGACAGCACAGGAGGAGCCCAGGAGGAAGAGGAGGACGAGGAAGAGGACAAGCAGGAGGAAGAGCAACAGGCACTTGTTGTGGAAGAAGAAAGGAAAGTGGAACGACAGATAATGAGTCAGGAAAACTCTGACCATCAGTACTCAAGCGGAGATTACAACCACAAGGCCAAAGAATCAAAACAGAAGCAGAGCAAGATCCATGAGCAGGAGGAGGAAGAGGAGGAGGAGGAAGAGGTGGAGGAGGAGGAGGAGGAGGAGGAGGAGGATGGGTTGGAGAGTGACATTCTCCAAGAGGTCAACACGACATATACTTTGAGTCCACGCACTCAGGGATCTGACGACGAGGTGCCACTCAGGAAAGAGACTCTCAGCACCACCGTGACCGTGGAAGAGGAGGAGGAACAGGAGGAGAGGGAGGAGGAGGAGGAGCAAGAAGAGATGGAGAAAAGGGAGGAGGACAGACAGGAAAAGGAGGCGGGAGAGATAGTGGAGGAAGTTGAGGAGGACAGAGACTCCAGCAAAGCGTCTCCCACGACCGTGGTCATCGAGCTCCGCTCAGAGGAGGAGGACGACGACGAGGACGAAGAAGAGGAGGACGAGGATGAAGAAGAGGAGGACGAGGAGGAAGACGACGAGGAGGAAGAGGAGGAGGATGATGAGGAAGTAGAGGAGCACGACCATGTGTCGGAGGGCTCCGGAGTCACGGACGACTCAGAGAACTGGGACATGACCCGGGGGAACCTGGGGCTGCTGGAGCAGGCCATCGCCCTGAAGGCCGAGGAGGTGAAGGGCAGCCAGGAGCTCCACAGCAGCCACAGCTCGCTGGACTACCAGCCCTACAGCTCCTCCAGCAAGAGCTCCGAGGCTGCGGCCGCCACCGCGCGGCGCCCCGCGCACTACAGCAAAGGTACCGCAACACTGGCACATGGCAACACCACAGCATGTCAACAGAGCAGAGAGGAGCAGAGCAGAGCAGAGCAGACCAGAACAGAACAGACCAGAACAGACCAGACCAGAACAGACAAGAACAGAACAGACCAGAACAGACCAGAACAGACAAGAACAGAACAGAACAGACCAGAGCAGAGCAGACCAGAACAGAACAGACCAGAACAGAACAGACCAGAACAGAACAGACCAGAGCAGAGAGGAGCAGAGAGGAGCAGAGCAATTCTGGAATTGCATGAAGTTTTGAGGGAGTAGCATGGTTGGTCGCCTGTGAGCTCACTGCTAGCCCCGCTCTGGAGCTGTGGGCTCACGGCTAGCCCCGCTCTGGAGCTGGCGGCTCACGGCTAGCCCCGCTCTGGAGCTGGCAGCTCACTGCTAGCCCCGCTCTGGAGCTGGCAGCTCACTGCTAGCCTCGCTCTGGAGCTGGCAGCTCACTGCTAGCCCCGCTCTGGAGCTGGCAGCTCACTGCTAGCCTCGCTCTGGAGCTGGCAGCTCACTGCTAGCCCCGCTCTGGAGCTGGCAGCTCACTGCTAGCCCCGCTCTGGAGCTGGCAGCTCACTGCTAGCCCCGCTCTGGAGCTGGCAGCTCACTGCTAGCCCCGCTCTGGAGCTGGCAGCTCACGGCTAGCCCCGCTCTGGAGCTGGCAGCTCACTGCTAGCCCCGCTCTGGAGCTGGCAGCTCACGGCTAGCCCCGCTCTGGAGCTGTGGGCTCACTGCTAGCCCCGCTCTGGAGCTGTGGGCTCACTGCTAGCCCCGCTCTGGAGCTGTGGGCTCACGGCTAGCCCCGCTCTGGAGCTGTGGGCTCACTGCTAGCCCCACTCTGGAGCTGGCAGCTCACTGCTAGCCCCACTCTGGAGCTGGCAGCTCACTGCTAGCCCCGCTCTGGAGCTGGCAGCTCATACCCGGGTTCAGCAACTCTCCAGAACTCCGGTGTGAGTGCAGGGCCTCAGCTGGGGTTTTATCTGGATGCCACCGCTCAGGGTTTCACACAGTGATGTTGCTAGCTGACAGTCTAGTTAGCGATGAGAACTTGGTTCCACAAAGAAAGCGTGTGTTCCTGTCAATGTCCACGAGCCATAGCGTACTGTAGCGTCCGCTCACACGGAGATGTGTTTACATGTGTTGTCTACGGCAGCTGAGAGCTGCAAAACAACATTACAACATGTGGAACACTTTTTATTATTGGTCTGTGCTCAAAGCCAGTTTTCACCTTCTTTTAATGTAAACATTGTCAAAGTTGTAAATCACAATCTACCTTGTACATTCATTTATTCGAACAAACTCAATGTTATGTGCTAAATGGACCATGTGATTTATATGTCTGTCAAACTCCGTCCTCCTTCGTCCCGTTCCATCATCAACTTTCACATGTTCAACAAGAAGTTTGTGTCTGTTTCTGTACGTGCTCCTTCAGCACCTCGGGCTCTAAGGCAGGGATACAACATGAGGAAAAATCAGCAAGAACACTAAACAGGCAACAAAAAGGCATTGATCAAATGATTGTCATGTCATCTAGAAAGGCTTTTAGCTGCAGATTAGCTACAACCACAATTCCAAAATGGTTGGGACAAAGTGTAAATTGTCAATAAAATCAAAATGCAATGCCCTTCAAATCACACCAGCCAGCATCTTTCTGAGATGACAGCACATTTTGAAACAGAAACTTTACAATTTGTTTTCAACTTTGGTGGCTGGTCCAGGTGAACCGGTAGGGACAGCAGCCTGACGACCAGGGCGGAGCAGCCCTCTTCTTCTCCACACACTGGGGGTGTCTGGGCAGTGAGGGGAAGCTTCTTCAGTCCAGCCACTGGAACTTGATCCCACTCTCTCGTTCAATACAAGCTTCCAGCTGCTGGAGCGTTTTGGTCTCCTTTGATGGGCTTTTCACTTAGTTCTGCACCAAATGCTCTCCATCGGTGAGCGATCAGGACTGCAGGCAGGCCAGTTCACCACACACACTCTTTTGCTACCATCTGTATGTGGTTTTGCATGATCCTTCTGAAATACGCACGGTGTTCCCTGGAAAAGACGTTGTCTGGAGGTGAGCCGATGCTGTTCCTGTCAGCATTCATGGTGCTTTTTAAAACATGCTAATGTCCCACTGATGCATCCCCACACCATCAGAGATGCTGGCTCTGGAACCGAACGCTGAACAGGAGCTCTGGTCTTTCTCCTCTTCAGCCCGGACAACACCACGCCCAGGATTTACAACAACAATTTCACTTTTGTACTCATGTGACCGCAGGACACGTTGCCACTTTGCTACAGTCCATTTTAAATGAGCCTTGGCCACAGAGCACAGCAGTGCTTCTGGATCAGCTCAGTAGTGGCTGCCTGTTAGCATGATACAGTCTGAGTTGGTATCTGTGGACGGCACGGCGGACTGTGTTGACAGACGCTGGTTTCTTGACGTGTTCCTGGGCACATTTGGTAATGTCAGAGAACCCCGGGGATGATGTCATAAGGTTAGGGAAAGGTGTTAGGAGGCTTCCGAAAGGAGTTAAGGAAAGGCGATCACGTTGGTGTGACAGTCGGACACTTTTGTAGGGATTTACTACCTCATAATGATCACTATTTATGTTATGGTTGGCTATCGATAATGATTAATAATTATCAAAGATAGTTATTAATAATGTTGTTGAAATGTAATCTGATCTGTATCAGAACCTCGGAGCTCCACCTGTCTTAACAGGAAATGATAGCCAATTCAGTTATATCAGTCTCATAAGATATACTAAACACTTCATCAGGAATGTGAATTAATAGTTAAATTAATTACAATTACCAGAATTAACAGTAAAGCTTGAAGGATTTTGGAGTTCTTAACACAGAAGAGGTCGACATTTCATTCTCCTTTGTGCTCATTAATAAAACAGCAAGTATGATTCCAAACATTATATTTATTAACAATGAAAACAAATAAACACAGATTCTAACTACCTATATACAGCTGGGTGTGTGTAGGTGCATGTGTGTGTGTGGAGAGAGAAAGAGAGAGAGAGAGGTGGAGGGAGTGTGTGTGTGTGACGTGTGAAGAACTACAAAACAAGATGGCGGATCACAAGAAACTACATTCCAAATGGAGGTTATCAGAGAACAGGAAGTCTGTCCGGGGTCTCCACCATGTGCTGGAGAACAATGGAACATGGAAGCTAGTCTTTAGCATCTGCTTCCTGTGTGTCTCTGCTAAAGGACCATTTCTAGAATGACTTGATGTGAATGAGACTTGCTTTGTAAAACGTCAGGAGTCGTCAGATGGTGTTCAGTTACTGTGTGATGTTGTCTTTGATGTGATATGTGTAGGATTGTGAGTTAACAAGTTAGTAAAGCAGATTAGCATGCAGACCCTGTGTCTGTGGCAGAGCTAACAGTGGTTTACAAGTTGATAACTAATCTCAGGTAAAGTTGTTGTTCCCACTTCCTTGAAGGAGTTCAGTTGTTGTCCTGCTGGAGGGAAGCTGGTGTCTTCTCCTGTAGTTAGCACCTCCTGCTAACTGTGGTTGCTGGTTCTGCAGGCTGAGGAGAAGAAGATGAAGTTGATGTTTCAGGAGTCCTTCTTTACAGCTCCTGGTTGTTCCTTTTGTCCAGACTGAGGAACTGGTCGCTCAGGTCTGTGATGGTTTTCCTGCTGGTTGAGGAAAACTCAAAGAAGTTCTGTGAGGCGTCGTTTCCCTGGTCCGTCCTGGAGGAACTGCTTGGTTCCCCTGGAGATCAGACTCTGGGTGCTGGTCTCTGGACCAGGGGAAGGTCTGACCCTCGTGGTGGGTCAGCAGAGGAGTTGAGGAGTGAAGGCCCTGGTTGCAGGCCTCTGGTGTTAGCTGGATGCTAACGCTGGGTGAGTTGAGCTGCTGGGAACAGCTCTTCAGAAACCCACCTACTCAGGGTCCAGTCATAAAGGAGGCTCTAAAGGAAACATCAGTGTTTCCTAGGCTAAAGGAGACTCTAAAGGAAGCATCAGTGTTTCCTAGGCTTAAGGAGGCTCTAAAGGAAGCATCAGTGTTTCCTAGGCTAAAGGAGACTCTAAAGGAAGCATCAGTGTTTCCTAGGCTAAAGGAGGCTCTAAAGGAATCATCAGTGTTTCCTAGGCTAAAGGAAGCATCAGTGTTTCCTAGGGTAAATGAGGTTCTAAAGGAAGCATCAGTGTTTCCTAGGCTAAAGGAGGCTCTAAAGGGAGCATCAGTGTTTCCTAGGCTACAGGAGACTCTAAAGGAAGCATCAGTGTTTCCTAGGCTAAAGGCAGCATCAGTGTTTCCTAGGCTAAAGGAGACTCTAAAGGAAGCATCAGTGTTTCCTAGGCTAAAGGAGGCTCTAAAGGAAGCATCAGTTTTTCCTAGGCTAAAGGAGGCTCTAAAGGAAGCATCAGTGTTTCCTAGGCTAAAGGAGGCTCTAAAGGAAGCGTCAGTGTTTCCTAGGCTAAAGGAAGCATCAATGTTTCCTAGGCTAAAGGAGACTCTCAAGGAAGCATCTGTGTTTCTTAGGCTCTAAAGGAAGCAACAACTCCAGACAGTTGTTATCATGGCCGCTACATAAAACCTTCCAGGTTCAGGAGAAGTGATAGATCAGGAGACAGGAGGGACATTTGGGACGGACCCTGAGACTCTTGAAGACATCCCTTTCTTAGCCAATCATGTTGCCAGTTAACTTAGTTACTTGCTCGATGTTCTTTCAGCTGATTTTCTTCTATATTAACTGTTTTTTCAGCCCTTTCTTTTGCCTGTCTCAACTTTTGTAGATCTGTAGCAGCGTGAACATTTAAAAAAAGCTCACTTTGTGGATGAAAATGTCAAATGTCTCAGTTTCAACATTTGAAATATGATCTACAGTATGTTATATTGTAAATAACATCTTGGCTCATGTGATCTGAAAGGCATTGCATTCTTATTTTTGTCCCAAATATTTTGATATTATTCTCTTCCAATGGTTGATCCTGGTTCCAATGAAACTTCAGCTGTGATGTTCCGTGTTGTCCCCATGTCGTCTCACTAACAGCCCACCTGGAGGGACAACCCTCGTTGAAGCAGTTTTAAAGTGCTAGTACCCGGTCAGAGCTGGTCTCAGGCTGGACCGGACCCTGCGGTCAGAGCTGGTCTCAGGCTGGACCGGGCCCTCCGGTCAGAGCTGGTCTCAGGCTGGACCGGACCCTCCGGTCAGAGCTGGTCTCAGGCTGGACCGGACCCTCCGGTCAGAGCTGGTCTCAGGCTGGACCGGGCCCTCCGGTCAGAGATGGCCTCAGGCTGGACCGGACCCTCCGGTCAGAGCTGGTCTCAGGCTGGACCGGACCCTCCGGTCAGAGCTGGTCTCAGGCTGGACCGGACCCTCCGGGGCGCTGACCACCTCAATCAGTCCGTTTTGTCTTCAGAAAAGAAGGAGGTGAAGTGTCCGACCCCCGGGTGTGACGGGACAGGTCACGTGACTGGGCTGTACCCTCACCATCGCAGTCTGTCTGGATGTCCACATAAAGACCGAATCCCTCCGGAGAGTGAGTTCACACACACACACACACACACACACACACACACACACACACACACACACACACACACACACACACACACACACACACACACACACAACATGTGATTGTGCCACGTCTTCCACTTCCTGACGACTCTAACCACCACTACTGCTGGAAATACCATCAATGCATTTCCTTTAATAACCTTGACTGCTTTTCAGCCACGATTCCAACAGCTGCTGGTGTGAAAGCAAACTAAACCCACTGACCCCCTTTGATCTGACCCCCTTTGATCTGCTGTCTGTAGTCCTGGCCATGCATGAGAACGTCCTGAAGTGTCCCACTGCTGGCTGCACAGGCCAGGGCCACGTCAACAGCAACCGCAACACACACCGCAGGTTAATGCAACACACACTGACACAGCAACACACACCGCAGGTTAATGCAACACACACTGACACAGCAACACACACCGCAGGTTAATGCAACACACACTGACACAGCAACACACACCGCAGGTTAATGCAACACACACTGACACAGCAACACACACCGCAGGTTAATGCAACACACACTGACACAGCAACACACACCGCAGGTTAATGCAACACACACTGACACAGCAACACACACCGCAGGTTAATGCAACACACACTGACACAGCAACACACACCGCAGGTTAATGCAACACACACTGACACAGCAACACACACCGCAGGTTAATGCAACACACACTGACACAGCAACACACACCGCAGGTTAATGCAACACACACTGACACAGCAACACACACCGCAGGTTAATGCAACACACACTGACACAGCAACACACA
This sequence comes from Blennius ocellaris, assembly GCF_963422515.1. Classification (NCBI taxonomy): domain Eukaryota; kingdom Metazoa; phylum Chordata; class Actinopteri; order Blenniiformes; family Blenniidae; genus Blennius; species Blennius ocellaris. The sequence goes on from NC_137654.1 coordinate 2,301,661, forward strand.
CCGCAGGTTTATGCAACACACACTGACACAGCAACACACACCGCAGGTTAATGCAACACACACTGACACAGCAACACACACCGCAGGTTAATGCAACACACACTGACACAGCAACACACACCGCAGGTTAATGCAACACACACTGACACAGCAACACACACCGCAGGTTAATGCAACACACACTGACACAGCAACACACACCGCAGGTTAATGCAACACACACTGACACAGCAACACACACCGCAGGTTAATGCAACACACACTGACACAGCAACACACACCGCAGGTTAATGCAACACACACTGACACAGCAACACACACCGCAGGTTAATGCAACACACACTGACACAGCAACACACACCGCAGGTTAATGCAACACACACTGAAACAGCAACACACACCGCAGGTTAATGCAACACACACTGACACAGCAACACACACCGCAGGTTAAAGCAACACACACTGAAACAGCAACACACACCGCAGGTTAATGCAACACACACGGACACAGCAACACACACCGCAGGTTAATGCAACACACACGGACACAGCAACACACACCACTGTATTAATTGATATATGTGGTTTAACAAAATATAAATTTTGTGGAAAATTAGAGTCAAATCTTGAAATGATGAGATTTTATATAAATACTTCAATGTGCTCTAACACTACTAACACATACTTACTGGAGCGTCTCAGTGATGAACGATGTGTAAGGGTCTGTGCTGGCCTGCGTTGTTAACCCCCCCCCCCCCCCCCCCCCAGTCTGTCCGGCTGCCCCATCGCTGCAGCAGCCAAGCTGAACAAGAGCCAAGACAAACAGGTCCACCTGCAGGCTGCAGCCAGCGAGCCTTCTTCCAACTCTGACAGAGTGCTCAGGTGAGACACAGCCTCCTGCTCGACACCTCTGGACACATCTGCAGGCTGAAACATGTCTGCTGCTCTGCTGCAGGCCCATGTGCTTCGTGAAGCAGCTGGAGATCCCTCAGTACGGCAGCTACCGGCCCAACACCGTGACCACCACACCTCGAGCCAACCTGGCCAAGGAGCTGGAGAAGTACTCCAAGGTGTCTTTTGACTATGCAAGCTTTGATGTCCAGGTGTTTGGGAAGCGAATGCTGATCCCCAAAACCCCCAGCACTGCTGAAACGTCACCGAAAGCCTTCAAATGTAAGACGCACATGCACACATCAAATAAATACATATCTGATGTTGATCAGTTTAAGCTCATTTCACCTCAAGGAGAAAGTCAAAATGCAAATGACCCTTTGTGGCAGTTGATTAAACACATTTTACTTTTTTCAATAGTATTTTAAAAATAATTAATTGTCTTTTTTCCGTCATAAAATATAATTTTTTACATTTAAAGGTGGATGAATATCACAATCATCCTTTGGCATTTTTGTTGGCTTGAAGTTTTCTTTTTTGACTGCATGGAATCTATTCAGGTTTATGAAGACTAGATTGTCACAGGTCTTCCCTTCACCCACAGCAAAATCATTCCCCAAGTCGTCGTCTCCGAGTCACAGCATGTCTGCAGGCTTCTCCAAGACGTCGTCCTCCAGCAGCGCCTATGACTACAGTCAGGATGCCGAAGCCGCCCACATGGCAGCGACAGCCATTCTGAACCTGTCCACTCGCTGCTGGGAGAGACCGGAGACCCTCAGTGCCAAGCCCCCCGAGGCCAGCGCCAAGGTAGGACCCCCCCCCCCCCCCCCCCCCCCCCACGGCAGCCTGACCAGGAGGCTGAACCTGCAGCGCTGCATGTGCCTCTCCTCTGGAATGCCTCCATCAAGCTGTGGATGAATTCACTTCAATTCAGCTTTATTTAAATAGTGCCAAATACCGCACAGTGTTTCCCAGAGAAAACTAGAGAGGCCCAATCCTGACACCGGGATCAGGTGTCGCTTCACCACCAGGCATGAGTACTCACACTCAAAACATTGCCACAGATCCCACAATACGGGTTTTATTTGTGTTGTATTTGATCCCTTCGGGAAAGATGGTCCAACGGGTCAGTGAGGTTTCTTTCCACCTCTTTGCTGATGACATCCAGCTTTACTGCTCCTTCAACCCGCCTGACAGCTGGAAGCTAAACCTGTTGCTCCAGTGTCTGGTGGAAATAAAACCCTGGAACTCAATGCAGACCAAACACAAACACTGGTTCTTGACCCCGATGAGTCATTCCTGGGATTAAACAGTACGTGGGTGTGATCTTTGACAAAGACCTGCCATTAGTGCAGCACTGGAAGCACCAGGAACTGCTTCTTCCAGGAGAACGTCTCAACCCAGGAGAACGTCTCAACCCAGGAGAACGTCTCAACCCAGGAAGCTGGCTGTGACGTTCTCCCGGAAGCACCAGGAACTGCTTCTTCCAGGAGAACGTCTCAACCCAGGAGAACGTCTCAACCCAGGAAGCTGGCTGTGACGTTCTCCCGGAAGCACCAGGAACTACTTCTTCCAGGAGAACGTCTCAACCCAGGAGAACGTCTCAACCCAGGAAGCTGGCTGTGACGTTCTCCCGGAAGCACCAGGAACTGCTTCTTCCAGGAGAACGTCTCAACCCAGGAGAACGTCTCAACCCAGGAAGCTGGCTGTGACGTTCTCCCGGAAGCACCAGGAACTGCTTCTTCCAGGAGAACGTCTCAACCCAGGAGAACGTCTCCACCCAGGAAGCTGGCTGAGACGTTCTCCCGGAAGCACCAGGAACTGCTTCTTCCAGGAGAACGTCTCAACCCAGGAGAACGTCTCCGCCCAGGAAGCTGGCTGAGACGTTCTCCTGGAAGCACCAGGAACTGCTTCTTCCAGGAGAACGTCTCAACCCAGGAGAACGTCTCCACCCAGGAAGCTGGCTGAGACGTTCTCCTGGAAGCACCAGGAACTGCTTCTTCCAGGAGAACGTCTCAACCCAGGAGAACGTCTCAACCCAGGAGAACGTCTCCGCCCAGGAAGCTGGCTGAGACGTTCTCCTGGAAGCACCAGGAACTGCTTCTTCCAGGAGAACGTCTCCGCCCAGGAAGCTGGGCTGACGGACTGAGCTGGAGCTGATCCTCCAGGCTCTGGAGTCTTATTGTAACAGAGGGTCTGTCTGAACAAGAAGCTTTCCACTGCAACTCGTGCAAAACTCTGCAGCCAGATTCTGACCCGTACGAAGACGACGACTCGTATCGTAACAATAATAATACATTGGTTTATAGAGTTAATATTTCCAGACACTCAAAGACGCTTTGCATTATTCATTCGCTCCATACTGGGTGGAGGTGAACTACGTCTGTAGCCACATCTGCTCTGGAGAGACTGACGGAGGAGAGGCTGACATTCTGCTCCATCGGTCTCCATACAGACACTCTCATACAGACAGACACTCTCCATACAGACACTCTCCATACATACAGACACTCTCCGTACAGACACTCTCCATACAGACACTCTCATACAGACAGACACTCTCCATACAGACAGACACTCTCCATACAGACACTCTCATACAGACAGACACTCTCCATACAGACAGACACTCTCCATACAGACACTCTCATACAGACAGACACTCTCCATACATACAGACACTCTCCGTACAGACACTCTCCATACAGACACTCTCATACAGACAGACACTCTCCATACATACAGACACTCTCCATAATGACACTCTCATACAGACAGACACTCTCCATACATACAGACACTCTCCGTACAGACACTCTCCATACAGACACTCTCATACAGACAGACACTCTCCATACAGACAGACACTCTCCATACAGACACTCTCATACAGACAGACACTCTCCATACATACAGACACTCTCCGTACAGACACTCTCCATACAGACACTCTCATACAGACAGACACTCTCCATACAGACAGACACTCTCCATTCAGACAGACACTCTCCATACAGACAGACACTCTCCATACAGACACTCTCCATAATGACACTCTCCATACATACACTCTCCATACAGACACTCTCCATACAGACAGACACTCTCCATACAGACAGACACTCTCCATACAGACAGACACTCTCCATACAGACACTCTCCATACAGACAGACACTCTCCATACAGACAGACACTCTCCATACAGACACTCTCCATAATGACACTCTCCATACATACACTCTCCATACAGACAGACACTCTCCATACAGACACTCTCCATAATGACACTCTCCATACAGACACTCTCCATACAGACAGACACTCTCCATACAGACACTCTCCAGACAGACACTGTCCATACAGACACTCTCCAGACAGACAGACACTCTCTATACAGACAGACACTCTCCATACAGACACTCTCCATAATGACACTCTCCATACAGACACTCTCCATACAGACAGACACTCTCCATACAGACACTCTCCATACAGACACTCTCCATACAGACACTCTCCATACAGACACTCTCCATACAGACACTCTCCATACAGACAGACACTCTCCATACAGACACTCTCCATACAGACAGACACTCTCCATACAGACAGACACTCTCCATAATGACACTCTCCATACAGACACTCTCCATACAGACAGACACTCTCCATACAGACACTCTCCAGACAGACACTGTCCATACAGACACTCTCCAGACAGACAGACACTCTCTATACAGACAGACACTCTCCATACAGACACTCTCCATACAGACACTCTCCATACAGACAGACACTCTCCATACAGACACTCTCCATACAGACAGACACTCTCCATACAGACACTCTCCATACAGACAGACACTCTCCATACAGACAGACACTCTCCATAATGACACTCTCCATACAGACACTCTCCATACAGACAGACACTCTCCATACAGACACTCTCCATACAGACAGACACTCTCCATACAGACACTCTCCAGACAGACAGACACTCTCTATACAGACAGACACTCTCCATACAGACACTCTCCATACAGACACTCTCCATACAGACAGACACTCTCCATACAGACACTCTCCAGACAGACAGACACGCTCCATACAGACACTCTCCAGACAGACACTCTCCAGACAGACACTCTCCAGACAGACACTCTCCAGACAGACAGACACTCTCCATACAGACACTCTCCAGACAGACAGACACGCTCCATACAGACAGACACTCTCCATGCAGACACTCTCCATACAGACACTCTCCAGACAGACAGACACGCTCCATACAGACACTCTCCATACAGACACTCTCCAGACAGACAGACACGCTCCATACAGACACTCTCCATACAGACACTCTCCAGACAGACACTGTCCATACAGACACTCTCCAGACAGACAGACACTCTCTATACAGACAGACACTCTCCATACAGACACTCTCCATACAGACACTCTCCATACAGACAGACACTCTCCATACAGACACTCTCCATACAGACAGACACTCTCCATACAGACACTCTCCATACAGACAGACACTCTCCATACAGACAGACACTCTCCATAATGACACTCTCCATACAGACACTCTCCATACAGACAGACACTCTCCATACAGACACTCTCCAGACAGACACTGTCCATACAGACACTCTCCAGACAGACAGACACTCTCTATACAGACAGACACTCTCCATACAGACACTCTCCATACAGACACTCTCCATACAGACAGACACTCTCCATACAGACACTCTCCATACAGACAGACACTCTCCATACAGACACTCTCCATACAGACAGACACTCTCCATACAGACAGACACTCTCCATAATGACACTCTCCATACAGACACTCTCCATACAGACAGACACTCTCCATACAGACACTCTCCATACAGACAGACACTCTCCATACAGACACTCTCCAGACAGACAGACACTCTCTATACAGACAGACACTCTCCATACAGACACTCTCCATACAGACACTCTCCATACAGACAGACACTCTCCATACAGACACTCTCCAGACAGACAGACACGCTCCATACAGACACTCTCCAGACAGACACTCTCCAGACAGACAGACACTCTCCATACAGACACTCTCCAGACAGACACTCTCCAGACAGACACTCTCCAGACAGACAGACACTCTCCATACAGACACTCTCCAGACAGACAGACACGCTCCATACAGACAGACACTCTCCATGCAGACACTCTCCATACAGACACTCTCCAGACAGACAGACACGCTCCATACAGACACTCTCCATACAGACACTCTCCAGACAGACAGACACGCTCCATACAGACACTCTCCATACAGACACTCTCCAGACAGACAGACACGCTCCATACAGACAGACACTCTCCATGCAGACACTCTCCATACAGACACTCTCCAGACAGACAGACACTCTCCATACAGACACTCTCCATACAGACACTCTCCAGACAGACAGACACTCTCCATACAGACAGACACTCTCCATACAGACAGACACTCTCCATACAGACACTCTCCAGACAGACACTCTCCATACAGACACTCTCCATACAGACAGACACTCTCCAGACAGACACTCTCCATACAGACAGACACTCTCCATACAGACACTCTCCAGACAGACAGACACGCTCCATACAGACAGACACTCTCCATGCAGACACTCTCCATACAGACACTCTCCAGACAGACAGACACGCTCCATACAGACACTGTCCATACAGACACTCTCCAGACAGACAGACACGCTCCATACAGACACTCTCCATACAGACACTCTCCAGACAGACAGACACTCTCCATACAGACACTCTCCATACAGACACTCTCCAGACAGACAGACACTCTCCATACAGACAGACACTCTCCATACAGACAGACACTCTCCATACAGACACTCTCCAGACAGACACTCTCCATACAGACACTCTCCAGACAGACACTCTCCATACAGACACTCTCCAGACAGACAGACACGCTCCATACAGACAGACACTCTCCATACAGACACTCTCCATACAGACACTCTCCATACAGACACTCTCCAGACAGACACGCTCCATACAGACAGACACTCTCCATACAGACACTCTCCATACAGACAGACACTCTCCATACAGACACTCTCCAGACAGACACTCTCCATACAGACACTCTCCAGACAGACAGACACTCTCTATACAGACACTCTCCAGACAGACAGACACTCTCTATACAGACACTCTCCAGACAGACAGACACTCTCTATACAGACACTCTCCAGACAGACAGACACTCTCTATACAGACAGACACTCTCCAGACAGACACTCTCCATACAGACACTCTCCAGACAGACACTCTCCATACAGACACTCTCCATACAGACACTCTCCATACAGACAGACACTCTCCATACAGACACTCTCTATACAGACAGACACTCTCCAGACAGACACTCTCCATACAGACACTCTCCAGACAGACACTCTCCATACAGACACTCTCCAGACAGACACTCTCCATACAGACACTCTCCATACAGACACTCTCCAGACAGACAGACACTCTCCAGACAGACAGACACGCTCCATACAGACAGACACTCTCCATACAGACACTCTCCAGACAGACAGACACTCTCTATACACATTGACTTAGTTTTGCTACAATAATGGCCCATAAACAACATGCAACAGTAAAATATGGCTGAATCATAAAAAAGCACAAAAAACAGCACACATTTCTTAAATGGCTAAATGTGTTCAATTAGCTTCAAAACAGTGTAAAAAGACTGCAAATAGGTCAAATGCAGGACAGGAAAGAGATTTTCATTCTAAATCAGGTTTTTCCTGGGTCAATAAAGGTGAACTTCACGAGAGGGACTTTAGAGCACGTTGTCTTCATTGCAAAGCCGTGAAAATGTCTCATTCAAAGATAAATGTCTCGTCTTTCTCACTATGGACACAAACAGGAGTCGGACATCGAGGTGGACGAGAACGGCACCTTGGACCTCAGTATGAAGAAGACAAAAAGAGACGACATGCAGTCTCCAGAGCCTTCATCATCCTCGTCTTCCTCCTCTCAACACGTGGGGGCCAGCTTGTCTCAGGGCCAGTGGGAGGGGCCTCAGCTGGAGTGGGAGGGGCCACTGGACTTCACCAAACAGAGCGGAGTCAAAGAGGAGGACCATGACCATGAAGAGGTACTGATGCCTCTTTCCATGGGACCGGAACCCCCACCCCCCACCTCCTACCCCCCAACCCCCCTACCCCCCTACCCCCTACCCCCCTACCCCCCACCCCCCACCTCCTACCCCCCTACCCCCCACCCCCTAGCCCCCACCCCTACCCCTACCCCCCACCCCCCACCCCCAACCCCTACCCCCGTACCCCCTACTCCCCTACCCCCCACCCCCTACCCCTATCCCCGCAGGTCTTATTGTTTGCTGCTTTCTTCAGGCAGAGTACGCAGCTCCGTCCTACACATCGTCCGAAGCCGAGGACGACGACCAGGACAACCTGGAAGACAGGAAGTACCCAGGAGAGGTCACCACCAGCAGTTTCAAGGTCAAGTTCCAGCCCAAAGACAACAAAAAAGACATATTGGTGTAAGTTCTCTTCTCAGACAGTGAAGAAGTGGTTAACCCTCTCACCTCTGGATCACTGAACTTCTCTCTGGGATTAATAAAGTCTTTCTATTCTATTCTATTCTATTCTATTCTATTCTATTCTATTCTATTCTATTGAATAGAATTATATTATATTCAATAGAATTCTATTCTATTCTATTCTATTCTATTCAATATAATTCTATTCTATTCTATTCTATTCTATTCTATTCTGTTCTGTTCTGTTCAATATAATTCTATTCTATTCTATTCTATTCAATATAATTCTATTCTATTCTATTCTATTCTATTCTATTCTATTCTATTCTATTCTATTCTATTCTATTCAATAGAATTCTATTCTATTCTATTCTATTCTATTCTGTTCTGTTCTGTTCAATATAATTCTATTCTATTCTATTCTATTCAATATAATTCTATTCTATTCTATTCTATTCTATTCTGTTTTGTTTTGTTCTGTTCTATTCAATAGAATAGAATTCTATTCTATTCTATTCTATTTTATTCTATTCTATTCTATTCTATTCTATTCAATAGGATTCTATTCTATTCTGTTCTGTTCTGTTCTGTTCTATTCAATAGAATTTAATAGAATTCTATTCTATTATGTTCTATTCTATTCTATTCTATTCTGTTCTGTTCTGTTCTGTTCTGTTCTATTCTATTCTATTCTATTCTATTCTATTCTATTCTATTCTATTCTATTGTGTTCTGTTCTGTTCCCTTCTATGATCTCTATGAAAGCTCTGTCATTAGAAGTCACCTGAGCATCAAAGCCTTGTTTCCACAGCGCAGTATGTGCAGGTTTGTCACGGTACGGTATCGGTTCCCATGTGTCTCCACTGACACGAGTTGTACCGAAAGTACCATAGCCAACAATGACCAGTTTTTGTAACTCCTTCGTTAAGGTACCCAGACACGGGTACAATTCCATAGGGAGGAGCTACATTTGTCAGTGGTGATCGTCACTTTTGACAAACTGCAATATTTAACTAGAATGTCGTTGACACATCAAAGCTCCCGAGCCTGTCACATAGCAACGTGACCGAGGGGCGCTCACAGCTATTAGCACAAGCTATTACCTGCGAGCTCAAGGGCGTCTCCATGGCAACAGACTGTGATCTCCTTTGCTCTCCTTTCCATCTCCTCCATGATGTGCCTCTCTTATCAGCTTTGTGTTTTTCAGTTTTTGGGGGATTTATTCGGACACAGTTAGTCGTTAACGTCCCAAAGTGTAATGGATTGGTCCACACACACGCATACAAACATACTTTTATTTGGTAATACTATCAAAACAAACTGACAACAATTCCAGACATGTTTATTTCATGTTTCTTTTGTTATTGTAGTTTATTAATTCCTTTCAATGGGACAATGCATATTGATGAACAGACACACTGCTGTAGATATGCCAGGTTCCCTCAGAGTTCTGTAAAATGTTGGTGGCAGTCGAGGCCTACAGGTTAAAGAAGCAGACTTGCGATAAGAGGTTGGCAGGTTGGATCCCCACTATGAGTCCCTGAGCAAGACCCTCGACCCCCATCTCCTCAGGACTTACTTATAAAAGAGATTATTAATCTCAGTGTGGTTCTCCTGGCTAAAAAAAGGCTGAATAAAAATAAAAACATTTCCCCAAGGGGATTAATTAAGTTTAATTTACTTAATATTTTCGTGTTGTCATTAAAATATTTTATGCAATTATTATAAATATATAAAATTTGATCATCAGTATAATTAAGTAAAATTTACTCCTGACTTTACAATTGTCACATTAAGTGGTACATTTCATTTGATTATGGGAAGTAACTGTTATTCGACATCTCAAATTTATTTTACTGAAAAATTGCAATGAAAATATTCTAAATGCAAATTATCGCAAGACTTTTTTTTAAAGTAAATCTTAATAGTTATTTTCTCAGCGTCACTGATGTAACTACCATCTTCCTCCTCTAACATCAGATTATAGAGCATCTTCCTCCTCTAACATCAGATTATCGAGCATCCTCCTCCTCTAATCCAGATTATAGCGCATCTTCCTCCTCTAATCCAGATTATAGAGCATCTTCCTCCTCTAACACCGGATTATAAAGTATCTTCCTCCTGTAACACCAGATTATAGAGCACCTTCCTCCTCTTATCCAGATTATAGAGCACATTCCTCCTCTGACCTCAGATTAGAGAGCATCTTCCTCCTCTAATACCAGATTATAGAGCATCTTCCTCCTCTAACATCCAGATTATAGAGCATCTTCCTCCTCTAACATCAGATTATAGAGCATCTTCCTCCTCTAATCCAGATTATAGAGCATCTTCATCCTGTAACACCAGATTATAGAGCATCTTCCTACTCTAACACCAGATTATAGAGCATCTCCCCCTCTAACACCAGATTATAGAGCATCTTCCTCCTCTAACATCAGATTATAGCGCATCCTCCTCCTCTAACATCAGATTATAGAGCATCTTCCTCCTCTAACATCAGATTATAGAGCATCTTCCTCCTCTAACATCAGATTATAGAGCATCTTCCTCCTCTAACATCAGATTATAGCGCATCTTCCTCCTCTAACATCCAGATTATAGCGCATCTTCCTCCTCTAACATCAGATTATAGAGTATCTTCCTCCTCTAACATCAGATTATAGAGCATCTTCCTCCTCTAATCCAGATTATAGATCATCTTCCTCCTCTGACATCAGATTATAGAGCATCTTCCTCCTCTAACATCAGATTATAGCGCATCCTCCTCCTCTAACATCAGATTATAGAGCATCTTCCTCCTCTAACATCAGATTATAGATCATCTTCCTCCTCTGACATCAGATTATAGCGCATCCTCCTCCTCTAACATCAGATTATAGAGCATCTTCCTCCTCTAACATCAGATTATAGAGCATCTTCCTCCTCTAACATCAGATTATAGCGCATATTCCTCCTCTAACATCAGATTATAGCGCATCTTCCTCCTCTAACATCAGATTATAGCGCATCTTCCTCCTCTAACATCAGATTATAGAGCATCTTCCTCCTCTAACATCCGATTATAGAGCATCTTCCTCCTCTAATCCAGATTATAGATCATCTTCCTCCTCTGACATCAGATTATAGAGCATCTTCCTCCTCTAACACCGGATTAAAGAGCAACTTCCTCCCCCTATCTGATGTAACTTCAGATAATCTAGATTATGGAGCTTTTTTGCCCCTGAAGCATTGGGTTGCTGTTGACGAAGTTGGTTTCGGGGCCATTCATGACTGTGAGCTGTTCTCTGGGTTGCAGATGCCCGACGCCAGGCTGCGATGGCAGTGGACACATCACTGGGAACTATGCTTCACATCGCAGGTAAGCTCTTACAGTGACTCACTCCTACATTTATAAACAGATTAATAAAGAAGTCATTGAAATCTCCATACTGATTCTGATCAGACTTAGTACTGAAGGAATAAATCCTCATCATCTTGAAAATCCAATGTGATTGAGGCAGGATCAGTGTCACTCCTGACAGCCGGTTGTATGATGGGGGTAAGACAACCTGATGAGTGGAGCTGAGGATGGAAGTCAGCTTGATAAAGAGCTGGACCAGGGAGAGAAACCATGTTCAGGTAGTTCTGGTCTGCAGACGCCACATAGCCTGATAAACACAACAACATCCTCTTGCGCTTCCATTCAGCCTTGAGGTACTGTTCGCACTGGTGTTGTACTGTGCTGGTTGGTAGAATAAGGCAAGCCCCCCCACGCCCCCGCCCCGCCCCCCCCCCCCCGGCTCTGCTCTGCAGATGTAGAAGTATTCCAGTCCTGTAGGAACACTGAGTCAGCTTGTTCAGCTGCACTGCTAGTGGCTGCTGTCGAGGCTGTGAAAGCACCGGCAGGAAAAGCTCGACCTGCATGTGTGAGCGGGAGGAGGGTCTGCACCTTCTAAACCCCCCCCCCCCCCCCCCCCACCCCCACCACCTCTTGGTTCCACCTCTGGTTCTCTCCTTCACTCACACTCAGACGTCTTGATCTCAGTCTGATTTCTGACGTTCTCTCTCTGACCTGTCTTTCAGTCTGTCAGGCTGTCCTCTTGCTGATAAATCACTTCGGACCCTCATGGCTGCCCACACAGCTGAATTAAAGTATGTGTGCTTTCTCCTGTCTCTTCCCTCAACATGTTCACTGAGCACTCTGCAGCTCCAGCTCTCTTCCTGCTCTGCTCCCCTTTACTGCATCAGACATTTCACTCTGTACACTGTCAGCCCCCGCTGCCCCCCAGTGCCAGGGCCCTGACTGCCCCTGTGTGTGTGTGTGTGTGTGTGTGTGTGTGTGTGTGTGTGCGTGCGTGCGTGCGTGCGTGCGTGCGTGCGTGTGTGTGTGTGTGTGTCAGGTGTCCCACCCCAGGCTGCGATGGATCAGGTCACATCACTGGAAACTACGCGTCACACAGAAGGTGGGAGTTCCTCTGTCTGTCCTCATCACTCATGTCCAACATGAGACTCTCAGTCCAAACGTCCCCAGATGAGCAGACTAGCTAACATTTACCAACATGACCTGGAAGCTCCTCCTGGTTGTTCACACTGAACAGAGCCAGTACAGTGGTCCTGTTGACTTTACTGTGATAAGAAGTGGTCTAGAGGTTGTCGAGGGACGAGGAGGTACAATGTTAGTTTGATGTTGTATGATGAGGCTTCATTACAAGAACAGACCATACTAATACACCAGCTTCCTTTGATTATATTACTCTACATGATAAATGAGCTCAAATGTGTTTCACACCCCGGGTGGACATGTTTGCATGGTCAGCTTGGTTCTGGATTAGAAGTGTCCTCTGTTGGTCTCTGGCAGCTTGTCTGGGTGTCCTCGAGCCAAGAAAGGTGGACTCAAGTCCATGCCCACCAAGGACGACAAGGAGGACTCGGAGCTGCTGAGGTGAGCATCCACCCCCCTGACCCACCCCCCTGACCCGCCACCCTGATCCACCCCCCTGACCCACCCCCCTGACCCACCCCCCTGACCCACCACCCTGACCCACCCCCCTGACCCACCACCCTGATCCACCCCCCTGACCCACCCCCCTGACCCACCCCCCTGACCCGCCACCCTGATCCACCACCCTGACCCACCCCCCTGACCCACCACCCTGACCCACCCCCCTGACCCACCCCCCTGACCCACCACCCTGACCCGCCACCCTGATCCACCCCCCTGACCCACCACCCTGACCCACCCCCCTGACCCACCCCCCTGACCCACCCCCCTGATCCACCCCCCTGACCCACCACCCTGACCCACCCCCCTGACCCACCACCCTGACCCGCCACCCTGACCCGCCACCCTGACCCACCCCCCTGACCCACCCCCCTGACCCACCCCCCTGATCCACCCCCCTGACCCACCCCCCTGATCCACCACCCTGACCCACCACCCTGATCCACCACCCTGACCCGCCACCCTGACCCACCCCCCTAACCCACCCCCCTGACCCACCCCCCTGACCCACCCCCCTGACCCACCCCCCTGATCCACCACCCTGACCCACCCACCTGTATGGAGTGTGACAGCAGGAGAGTGACGGAGCAGGGCGACAGCAGGGCTACATCGGGGCTACATCAGGGGGAAGACCTGAGACCTTTCCTGTTCGCAGCGGTGAGACAGACGGACAGGTGAAGTCAGGACGTTATCATATTGACACAGTGATGTGTGGTGAGGACGGAGCAGGTGGAGGAGAACCTGGACAAGTCTGTATCAGAGGAATGAAGGAGATCAGGACGAAACACAGAACATGTGTGAATGTGAATGAGGACGGAGAAACGTGAGAGTGTAGAGAGTGGAGCCAACAAAGAGTCCATCTTGAACACAGAGGAAGGAGGAAGGAGGTGAGGAAGAGTAGAGGACTGGATGAAGCAGGAGGTGTACGGGACTCTCAGCTCTGCTTTAAAGACAGAGGAGCATGAGGAACTGAGGATGAGGAACTGAGGAACTGAGGATGAGGAGCTGAGGAACTGAGGAGCTGAGGATGAGGAGCATGAGGAACTGAGGAACTGAGGATGAGGAGCATGAAGAGCATAAAGGGGATAAGGGGGTTGATGAGGATGATGAAGATGAGGAGGACAGTTGGCTGTTAAAGGGTGTTTTGGGACATCTCACGGGTGTTTTGGGACATCTCTAGGTTGTTTTGGGACATCTCTAGGGTGTTTTGGGACATCTCTAGGTTGGTTTGGGACATCTCTAGGGTGTTTTGGGACATCTCCAGGGTGTTTTGGGACATCTCTAGGTTGGTTTGGGACATCTCCAGGGTGTTTTGGGACATCTCTAGGTTGTTTGGGACATCTCTAGGGTGTTTTGGGACATCTCTCGGGTGTTTTGGGACATCTCTAGGGTGTTTGGGACATCTCTAGGGTGTTTTGGGACATCTCCAGGGTGTTTTGGGACATCTCTAGGTTGGTTTGGGACATCTCCAGGGTGTTTTGGGACATCTCTAGGTTGGTTTGGGACATCTCTAGGGTGTTTTGGGACATCTCTCGGGTGTTTTGGGACATCTCTAGGTTGGTTTGGGACATCTCTAGGGTGTTTTGGGACATCTCTAGGGTGTTTTGGGACATCTCTAGGTTGGTTTGGGACATCTCTAGGGTGTTTTGGGACATCTCTCGGGAGTTTTGGGACATCTCTCGGGTGTTTTGGGACATCTCTAGGGTGTTTTTGGACATCTCTAGGTTGTTTTGGGACATCTCTAGGGTGTTTTGGGACATCTCTAGGTTGGTTTGGGACATCTCTCGGGTGTTTTGGGACATCTCTAGGTTGGTTTGGGACATCTCTCGGGTGTTTTGGGACATCTCTAGGTTGGTTTGGGACATCTCTAGGGTGTTTTGGGACATCTCTAGGTTGGTTTGGGACATCTCTCGGGTGTTTTGGGACATCTCTCGGGTGTTTTGGGACATCTCTAGGGTGTTTTGGGACATCTCTAGGGTGTTTTGGGACATCTCTAGGTTGTTTTGGGACATCTCCCGGGGTTTTGGGACATCTCTAGGTTGTTTTGGGACATCTCTAGGGTGTTTTGGGACATCTCTAGGTTGTTTTGGGACATCTCCCGGGGTTTTGGGACATCTCTAGGGTGTTTGGGACATCTCTCGGGTGTTTTTGGACATCTCTAGGTTGTTTTGGGACATCTCTAGGGTGTTTTGGGACATCTCTAGGGTGTTTGGGACATCTCCCGGGGTTTGGGGACATCTCTAGGGTGTTTTGGGACATCTCTAGGGTGTTTGGGACATCTCTAGGGTGTTTTGGGACATCTCTAGGGTGTTTGGGACATCTCTAGGTTGTTTTGGGACATCTCTAGGGTGTTTTGGGACATCTCTAGGGTGTTTGGGACATCTCTAGAGTGTTTTGGGACATCTCTCGGGTGTTTTTGGACATCTCTAGGTTGTTTTGGGACATCTCTAGGGTGTTTTGGGACATCTCTAGGTTGTTTTGGGACATCTCCCGGGGTTTTGGGACATCTCTAGGGTGTTTTGGGACATCTCTCGGGTGTTTTGGGACATCTCTAGGTTGGTTTGGGACATCTCTCGGGTGTTTTGGGACATCTCTAGGGTGTTTTGGGACATCTCTAGGGTGTTTTGGGACGTCTCTCAGGTGTTTTGGGACATCTCTCGGGTGTTTTGGGACATCTCTAGGGTGTTTTTGGACATCTCTAGTTTGTTTTGGGACATCTCTAGGGTGTTTTGGGACATCTCTAGGGTGTTTGGGACATCTCTAGAGTGTTTTGGGACATCTCTAGGGTGTTTTGGGACATCTCTAGGGTGTTTGGGACATCTCTAGGTTGTTTTGGGACATCTCTAGGGTGTTTTGGGACATCTCTAGGGTGTTTTGGGACATCTCTAGGGTGTTTGGGACATCTCTCGGGTGTTTTGGGACATCTCCCGGGTGTTTTGGGACATCTCTCGGGTGTTTTGGGACAACTCCAGCAGTGTTGGCAGCTGCAGCTGTGCTAGTTGGTCTGACCACTTGTCCCCCTGCAGGTGTCCTGTTCCTGGCTGCGACAGTCTGGGCCACATCAGTGGGAAGTACGCCACCCACCGCAGTGCCTACGGCTGTCCACTGGCGGCGCGGCGCCAGAAGGAGGGTCTTCTGAACGGCACTCCTTTCTCCTGGAAGGCCTTCAAGACGGAGGGTCCCACCTGCCCGACTCCGGGCTGTGACGGGTCCGGCCACGCCAACGGCAGCTTCCTGACTCATCGCAGGTATAGCGGATGTTTCAGGTTCAACCCTGGAGTGAAAGACAGTTTATTGAAGAGCGTCACACGGTGGCTGAGTGTGGTGGTGCAGAAGACACTCCGACTGCCCCGTTCTGAAGCTCTCATTTCACTGAGAAGGTTCTGAGTTTGAGGAAAAGTGAGAACCTTAAGGACACTCTGCTTTTCTTTTAACCAAAGTCTTCAAAGTTGGGATCAGTTTTTCTTAATTGCCTTGACTCAATTCTAGAATGAGACTCGGCTTCTCTGAAAAGTGTAAACACAGTTTGTTGAATCACTCAGCTCTGCTGCTGTTGATTGAGAACTTTCCTGAGCCACAACAGGTTCTTCTCCTGCAAATCTCTAGAAATGTTCTTTTTCTTGGTGCACACTGCTTCTCATGCCAACATCACCAGTATATAAAACCTTGCTGCTGGTCCACCTTGCTGGTCCTGCTGGCTGCTGGCTGCTGGTCCAGCTGCTGGTTTCAGATGGTTTGAACAGATGTTTGAGATTTAAGTTGCTTCTTCATATAAGTCACACGACCAGACAAAGTGTGATTTATCATCTGTAGAATTCAGACTAAATCAGGACTCGGGGAGAAAACCTCTGAGGATCTTGGTCTAATCATCCAGTCCACCAAACCACCAAAAGAATTAGGAGAAATTCAAAGAAAGCATTTTTTTTTAATCACATTTTTTGGGAGTCGCGTACAGAACTGGATTCTAAGACCCGAGCTGAGGCCTCGCTGTCCTGGAGGCTATGCAGCTAGCAGCTAGCCTCAGAGCCTCGCTGTCCTGGAGGCTATGCAGCTAGCAGCTAGCCTCAGAGCCTCGCTGTCCTGGAGGCTATGCAGCTAGCCTCAGAGCCTCGCTGTCCTGGAGGCTATGCAGCTAGCAGCTAGCCTCAGAGCCTCGCTGTCCTGGAGGCTATGCAGCTAGCAGCTAGCCTCAGAGCCTCGCTGTCCTGGACGCTATGCAGCTAGCAGCTAGCCTCAGAGCCTCGCTGTCCTGGAGGCTATGCAGCTAGCAGCTAGCCTCAGAGCCTCACTGTCCTGGAGGCTATGCAGCTAGCAGCTAGCCTCAGAGCCTCACTGTCCTGGACGCTATGCAGCTAGCAGCTAGCCTCAGAGCCTCACTGTCAGGGGGAGTTTGTAAAAACACCCAGAATGCAACAGCTATAGAACAGATTTTTGAGACATCAGCACCAGAAGCTTTCATTGAAATTGGCTTTATGTTGAGATGGAAGTCATATTCAGTTGCAATTTTTTAAATTGACTTTAAGTTTAAACTTTAAAGTTGGACCCCTGAGATGAAATGTGTTTGACAGCCCTGAAATGAAGCATGTACTTGTCCTCTGTACAGCTTCATGTAGCAGGGTACTGTGAGCTTGTAATGTGAGCTGCTGCCTGTCTCAGCCTGTCAGGTTGTCCCAGAGCATCAGCCAACAAGAAGAGAGGCAAACTTCCCGGAGACGAGTACATGGCGGCCAAGTTCAGAGCCAGCGACGGTGAGACGCCACAACCCTTCCACAACTCCAACTGCCGCTGCTGGAGGCACATTTAAATTGATTTGAAACAATAACATTCAATTCAAATAGAAGCCAAACACACATAACATGAATTAGCTTGATAATGACTCCCACCTCCCGACAGTCACACAGAGAGACATTGACATGCAAAAGTACACATAGCATTGATCTATGCTATAAACTGTACACATTTCACCTGTTCAGTTCAGCAAAATATCTTTTATTTTGAACATTTCATGCCAATCTCTTTGACGTGAGCGCCCCCTACAGATTCAAGGATCTTCCTTCGCTCTCCAGCCTTCTACACAATTCCTTTACTGTAATGAAATAAGAGGTCAACCAGCTGATCTCTACGTTCTTAACGACATACTTATAACACTTGTGTTCGTTAATGCTGAGACTCTTCAAGTGGTAACTACGTCTATTAATAATTGTTTAAAAAAGATTTTAGGGCAGGGAGCAAATTAGAAATAATACATCCTCACCTTGGACAGTAAGCCAGCTCACAGAAGTACACCTGGATTGTCCTGCGATGGACCGGCATGTCTGAGGCCTTTTCAAAATAAAATGTTTCCTTTTCAAAAAATATGCCATCTTACAACACAGCAATCCATGTGAGACAGTTATGTACACAAGTAACACCATGAAAGGCCAGTGTTGCCACAGTTACCTTAAAAAACTAATCAGATTACTGATTACTACTTACTTCTTAAAAAACGTACTTGTTTCCACTGCACAAAACGTGCAGGGAAAGCGTTGCGGTAGAGTGTACCCAGAGCCACATCTGGATCCTTTGCACTGCAGAAAGTAGGTTAGAAAGTAGGCGGGGCTTAGAGCTCCGCAGAAATGTGACATTACAACAATAATCTCAGCCTGGTGGCAGAACTGGATCTTATGAATGCTCTGTTGTTGTTGTTGTTGTTGTTCTTTACATCCTCCACTGTGCACGAGTTGTTTAGTTAACTTTAATTATTTGCAGCCACAGAGCTGCAGCTGCAACTTCCGTGTTGGTTCTTAGAGAGTGAACTCTCCGATGACTCGCCCCCGGCTGGCACAGAGCCAAGCCGGTGCGTCGCACCAGGATTCAGGAGCTGAGCCTGGGTCTGTCTTGGCATTGCGTCCCCGGTCCGTCCCCGGTCCGTCCCCGGTCCGTCCCCGGTCCGTCCCCGCACCGCACCTTCTGCCCAAAGGCAGCGCGGACGCGATGCAGCGCCAGACTGAGCATTTCATTGCTACCACGGGCCCGCCGGTTTTTGCGCGTGCACGTCGCCTAGACCCGGAGAAGCTAGCTATAGCTAAAGAGGAGTTTGCCAATATGGAGCGTTTGGGCATCGTGAGGCGTTCTAACAGCCCGTGGGCCTCGCCGCTTCACACGGTGCCGAAGGCAGACGGGTCATGCGGCCATGTGGAGATTTTCGCCGCCTTAACAATATCACGGTGTACGATCGCTATCCCGTTCACCATATTCAAGACTTTTCTGTGCGTTTGGCACGTCTGTGTTTTCTAAAGTGGACCTGGTGGCGGTTCTCACCAGGTTCCTGTGTGCAGGTGATGTGCCTCAGACTGCAGTGATCACCCCGTTCAGGCTTTTTGAGTTCCTGCGCATGCCTTTTGGCCTTAAAGGGGCAGCACAGACTTTTCAGAGGTTGATGGACTCGGTGCTGCTCGACCTCGCTTTCGTATTTGTTTACCTGGACGACATCTTGGTGGCGAGTTCTTCAGTTGAGGAGCATTTGTCACACCTAAAGCCAGTTTTTCAGCGCCTTGAGGAACACGGCCTTATTGTCAATCCTGCCAAGTGCCAGTTTGGTCTGCCTGTGATTGACTTTTTGGGTCATGGGATTTCAGCTCAGGGTGCCATTCCGTTGCCTTCTAAGGTGCAGGCGGTGACAGATTTCCCCCATCCAGGAGTAGCCTGCAGGAGTTTTTGGGCATGATTAATTTCTACAACTGTTTTCTTCCGCGTGCCGCCACCTTCTGCAGCCACTTTATGGGGCTTTGCGTGTGAAGAAAGGCTCCGATCCAGTTGACTGGACACCAGATCGTGTCCAGGCCTTTGAGAATACCAAGACTGCTCTTGCTGATGCAGCTCTTTTAGCCCAGCCAGCACCTTCAGCACCCATCTCTCTAACGACTGACGTGTCTGATATAGCGGTGGGGGCTGTGGTGGAACAGCAGGTGGATGGAGTTTGGCAGCCTCTTGCATTTTTCAGCCGCAAGTTACGAGATAGCCAACGCAAGTATAGTGTTTTCGACCGTGAGTTGTTGGCGTTATATCTGGCAACTCGTCATTTCCTTTTCCTTTTGGAGGGTCGTTCATTCACAGCTTATGTGGATCACAAACCGTTGACCTTTGCGATGTCTAAGGTGACGGAGCCGTGGTCTGCTCGCCAGCAGCGCCATTTGTTATCCATCTCCGAGTTTACGACCGATATTCGACATGTGGCTGGTAAGGCGGATTGTGTCGCTGATTGTCCGTCTCGTGTGCATCTGTGTCCCGTGCATCTGGGGGAGGATTTTTCTGCTGTGGCTGCCGACCAATCCGATGACTCAGACCTTTTGACCCTCCAGTCTGCGAGTACGGGCCTCAGGCTGGAGAATGCGGTTTTGGAGGAAGGTGGTCTGTCTCTCCTCTGCGATGTCTCTACAGGTCGGCCCCGCCCCGTAGTTCCAGTTTCTTGGCGCCGCCGCGTTTTCGATTCTATTCGTTCCCTTTCTCATCCAGGGGGGCGTCGGTGAAATTGGTCGGGGAGAAGTTTGTGTGGCCGGGCCTTTGCCGCGATGTTAAAGAGTGGGCAGCTGCGTGTGTCGCGTGTCAGCGTGCTAAGGTCCACCAGCACACTAAGTCACCCCTGGAACCGCTTCCCATTCCGGCCAGACGTTTTGACCACGTGCATGTGGATTTGGTGGGTCCTCTGCCTCCTTCGCAGGGTTTTACCCTCCTGCTTACGATGGTGGATGGAACCACCAGGTGGCCAGAGGCGGTTCCTCTGTCCTCCACCACTTCCGCAGATGTAGCGCCCACGTTGCTTTCTGCTTGGGTCTCGCGTTTCGGTACCCCGTCAGATATTACCTCCGACAGGGGCCCCCAGTTTGTGTCAGAGCTTTGGTCTGTGATGGCGGTGTCTCTGGGTGTGCAGGTACATCGTACCACTGCATATCACCCTCAGGCTAATGGCTTGTGTGAGCGTTTTCACCGCTCCCTTAAAGCAGCGCTGCGTGCCGCACTGTCTGATGGTAACTGGGTGGACCGTTTGCCTTGGGTGATGCTGGGGGTGCTTCGGCTCCTAAGGAGGATCTAAATGTGTCGCCTGCCGAGCTCGTGCTTTGTCAGCCGCTCCGTGTTCCTGGGGAATTTTTGCCGGTGAGTTCTGCACCGCGACCCCGGTCAGACGTCGGTCCATTATCCTCCAGCAGTTTTTCGGCTCCGGGCCCTGTTCACCACTGTTTTCCACCGTCGTTTGTTCCGGCGGAGCTCAATTTGGCCCGTTTTGTTTTCGTGCAACATGACGCTCACCGCTCGCCCTTACAACCCCCGTATGATGGCCCCTTCAGGGTCCTGGAGAGGGGTCCTAAGGTTTTCGTGCTGGATGTGGGTGAGCAGGGAGCACGGGGGTGGAGGGGGGGGGGGGGGGCTGTGTGGCGTCCACTAGGACTCAGGCCTCTCACCCAGCAGGATGATGGGAAAGAGGTGTGGTTTTAGCGCTCCCGCTCCTGGGCTGTTGCTGTACTGTTCTTAGTTGAGTTTTGGCGGCTGCTAAATAAAGACGTGTTCCTACCTTCAGCTCTGACTCCTCCTTCATCCTGCCACAATATTAGCTATTTCCAGTTTAGCTGGTGGCGCCGCAATTTTATTATTATTTGATAAAGAACCAATTTAATCAAATTAATAAGTTCTCATTAATAAATTATTTTTGATAATAATGTTGGGATGTATGGTTGGTTATAAGCATTAAAAATTACTGTAAGTAATAGATTACTGAAAGTAATAGATCACTGGAAGTAATTTATGAAAAGTTAAAATTATTAATGTAAGTAAACTGTCATTCACTCATTAACAACTCCTGAAGTAATTGAGTAATTACTTAAAGTTAATAAATCGTCGTCCCTTTGGTAACTTGAGAGGTTACAGTTAGCGCAACTAGCATCGACTACAGGAGTGTAAGTCACAGGTTCAGCTCTCACCTGTGCATCAGCAGCAACCTTTAGAGTTGTAAGCTACAGGTGTAACCATCACCTGTGCATTAACAACATTTTGGCACTTTTCAAAACACAGCTTTCGCGTGACTCCTACCATGAGGAGTCAGAGACACTGCGTGCTCGGAGCAGAGACTCCTCGGGAGTCACATGACCCAGCCCTGCAGACTGTGGTCGCTGGTCTCCTATGCCTCTCCACACAGGAGAGAAGAAACCTCAACAGCTACAGCTTAGAGACCTGTGAAGCAGAGATCAGGCAGCTGTTAAGCTATGTGAGGAACCCGGTTGGTCAGGTAGAGCTCACCATTCCAGATGTGTTAGGCCACATTGCACTGCTCTACCAGCGCAAGGCCGAGCTGCAAGCTCTGGAAGCTCAAGAGCAGCTCTCCCAGCTGCAACTTTACAGTTCACAGCTGAGGATTAACCATGCCCAGCTGAAGCTGGAGAACTCCCGCCTGCGACAGGAGATCCAGGTCAGGGACCATCAGGCTCCTTATACGGAACCTATTGGGTTACTAACCCGAACTTCTGAGAACGAAGTTAAAGCAGACACATCATCTGATGATTCATCAGACGATGAGTCAGGTTATGGCTCTCAGCACAATGAGCCAAACCACATTGGGGTAAAACCTGGTGCAGCTCTCAGCAGAGACCAGCACATCTCCGCAGTCTGGAAAATGTCCAGTCAGATGGACAAATTACCCCAGTTATGCGCATTCTTGAAGCTGTCCAGTCAGGTGGACAGCCTCCTCCAGGTCTCTACAATCCTGAGGTGGTCCAGTCAGGTGGACCGCCTCCTCCAGGTCTCTACAATCCTGAGGTGGTCCAGTCAGGTGGACAGCCTCCTCCAGGTCTCTACAATCCTGAGGTGGTCCCATCAGGTGGACCGCCTCCTCCAGGTCTCTACAATCCTGAGGTGGTCCAGTCAGGTGGACCGACCACCACAGGTGAGTGTAGACTTGGAGCTGTCCCGTCAGGGGGACAGACTGCATCAAGCTTCCCCGCAGCCATGGCGAGGGGGGGGCTTGACACACAGCCAGGGGGGCGTGGCACAAGACACCTGCCCAGTGTTGTGGGAGTTGACTGCATCCCACTGAACCGACACCCAGTCCCCCCAGCTTTTCACTTTAAGGACCGCAGGGTCCCGGTGTGCTCTGACACACATCCATCGGTGCTTAGCCGCACCTCAATGTGCTCTCACAGCTCTTTCACTCCTCTTCAGGAGAATGAAAAGACTTATTGTCCAGCACCTCACCGTGCTATCAGCTTTGGATCTCCACTCACTGGAGACCCTCTTGGACCTGCCGGAGAGAACCAGGGGGGTCCAGCTCAGATGACTCGGACCATTCCGGTCCCCCAAGGGAATGTGGTCTTCGGACCCGCCAACTTGAGTCCCTTGCAGAGGACATAGAGCAGTTCAACCTGAACAACCCGGAGGTGAGTATAGAGGACTACCTGTAGAGGTTGAACGCTGCCTCCTCGACCTGCCTCATCCTTCGTCACGAGAGAATCTGAAGCTGAAGATGCCGTCCAGGAGCGTCCATGTTTACATGGAGTCCCTCAACCAGGAGGTGGACAACTGCACAGGGGTAAGCAATCAGGCAGAACAAGACCTCACCGCTCCCAATGGAGAGGTAAGTCTAACAGCCGAGGCTGAGGTCAGACTCAAAACCACTGGCGTCCCAAGACGTCCCACAGTGGATTAAGACCTGCATCAAGGAGGTGATGCAGGACCTGAACCCGCCTGGTCAGAAGGGACCCGGCTTCCCCCGAGGAACTGGACTCCCGGTCCCTGACCGGATGACTTGGCCGGATGCCTCTCCCCTCCGCACACAAAGTTTGCTTTGTCAGGAGGAGGAGGAGGAGATCCAGGAGGTCAAACAGGCCCCCAGAACCAACAGAGGGGCCCCCTTTGACATTCTTGGGTGATCTTGTACGCAATGGCAATGCCAACCGTGTATACACTTCAGTGATGGTAGGGGGTGTAGACACCCTCGCCCTGCTTGATACTGGGTCAGAAATCACCCTCATGTGTTCAGCCACCTTCACGCAGGTTGCTAGAACCATGCGTGCCCTAGGAAAGCCACTTCAGGTGGAAGAGTGTAGCATAACCATCAGAAGCTTCACTCAGGACGTGTCTCCCATCACTAAACGTGTCTGGGTCGACATAACTTTCCAGGACATGTCGGTGACACATCCCATCTATGTCACTGACCTGAACACAGAGGACCTTCTTATTGGTCAGGACCTCTTAAACCGACTGGCCGTGCTGATGGACTGCAACCAATGGCGCCTTTGGCCCCAAGTCACCAGCCCGACTCCCCTTGGCCCTGAACCAGGCCACCAAGCTTTCAACAGCAGAGTCGCTACCAGCCAGTCTAGAGGTCCCCTACCAATACTGGGGTCTCTTCCAAAGTCCGACTCCAGCTGATCCACTTCAAGGCTCCCTGACAGCCAACAACTGCTCCAGGTGACGAGCCGAGACCCAGTTCAAGCACCCCACTCTTTACTCTTGTCACTGAAGGACGGGAGTTATAGTTTATACATGAGTTCTTCTTTGCACGCCCACCACACCGTGGGGGGTGCACACATGGATGGAACCTCGGTTCCGGAGGCATCTTTGTCACGCTGGTCAGAGAGATCTGCCACCGACACCGGCCTGCTTAAAGTTCCGAGCCACCGCTCACTTTCAGTAGTCACTTCAGACCTTAACCAAGGTCCCTGGTTCACATGCCTCCTCGTCTCACCATCTAGATCTCGACCCGACGATGTGTGACACATCTCTTGTTGGGCCGAACAATCGTTCAACCAGTCCGCGGGTCCAAAATCTGACACACGGTCAGATTAAAGTGACCACATTTCCACCTTTAGAGATGTTAATGACAGTTCATTCCACAGTCTTGAACTGATGGTGCCTCTCACTGACAACCTGCGGTCGTCCCCACCAGTGACGACACGCATGACACCGCTCTCCTCATTCCCACAACCAAAACCATCACCAGCGCTCACCATGTTAACCTCAAACAGGTTCTCCATGGAACAAAACCGAGCACAGATGGTGCCCAGACACTTCAGATAAACAGACCACGTCTGTACCAGAAGAACCTTATTCAGGTTTCCAGTCTGAGCAACACTCTGCTAAGGCTAGCTCTTTACCACACCAGAAATTAGGAGATGCATTCATTGAGGTTTTCTGCAATTATCACACGATCTTCGTGCGGAACCCGCACATAAGTCGGGTCACAGACCAGTCTCGGCAGTGCTATTTTAACCTCTGTGAATCCACAGAGCCAAGAGTGGTGATTTCTTCAGAACTTAACCGTTATTAACAGAAATAATTTGTAGAGTTTGAAGTCTCTGTAGTGAAAGTTGGGCTGGAAGGGAACACACACCTCCACACACCACCCTTCGATCTCACTCCTAGCGGAGCTGGTGCACCAAGACCCCCCAGACGGCTGGTGGCTCTGGGACACTGGTGAACCATCGCCGATGTCGTTGCACACGCCAGGTGCAACCACGTCCACATTTTACAGATCAGACTCGATTCCCAGCATCCGGTACCTCCGCTTTTGTAAACTGGTCCATGAGCATGTTGCGAGCTAATCCCTATCCTCTGGGAGGTGTGGGAGGAGCCTAATAACTCTTCTCTATCCAGCTGTCCCCCTTTACCTTTCCTTTTCTCAACTCTGGTACTTCATTTTCATTCATGTTTGGCAAACTGTACGAAATGAGTGTTTTGGTTGTAGGTACTTAGAAAAGAAGTTAGAAGTCTTCCCAGACTGGTCTCTCTGTCTGCCCAGACATTAGCCTCACACATGAACTGTATGAACTGTTGGACTGTTGTGGACATGATGTTTCCCAGGACATTCGGTCGTTCACATGGACTCCAGGGACCATATGGACTATATGTCCAGGTTTGCTCCAAAGACTGCGACCAGCATCCCACTCTTCAGAAGAAAGGGGGGATGTTGGGCACGGTGAGTCCATGCTTCAAATTCATGCAGCAGGTTCTCCCCCAAGAGGAGAAACTGCAGGAACAATAGAAAGGTAATAAAACAGCATGGGGGGAGGACAGCCGTCTTGAGGGCCACAAACCAGGTTGGGAACCAGTAGAAGCTGTGAAGCGAATGCAGGGCTCCTTCCTTCCAACCACTGATTGGTGGAACCTGACCCGGACACCACAGGTGTCGGAAATTCCCACTTGGTCAAACTGCCTCCCAACCAACTGTCCCCTGCTTCTCACCCCGACTCCCGAGCAGGACGGACGTCTCTGTCTCACCGGGAGACCAAGAGAGCACAGAGTGGACCTCAGAACCAAACCAAGGTTCCGCCTGCTGGCGAGCAGGACACACCACTTGGACTGTCCTTTTTCTCTTTTCCTTTCTTTTTGGATCCTGGGAGCCAGACGCGAAGCCGCCTCCCCAGCTGCAACGCTCTCCACAGACCTGCAGGCAAGGCACAAGGCGGCGCCTGCACCTGCACACAGCTGCAAGCCAACTTCTTCCCCATCCAGCCGTGCAGTTCCCCGTGGCTGCAAACCTGAAGCTCACTTGCAGCGGAGCATGACCCCACTGACGGTGCTGTGCAGCACAGTGGAATAGAACCCTAACAGAGCTTTTGTCTGGGCAGCGCTGCTGGATTAGCCTCAAGCTAACCTGCAATTGTGTTTCATGTGCCGCTGATAAGCATTTTTAGTGTACGTGCGTTAACATTGATCCATCCATCTGACAGGCGGATGGATGGATGGATGGATGGATGGATGGATGGATGGATGGATGGATGGATGGATGGATGGATGGATGGATAGTGTTGACATTTCTTGGTTCCAATTCTTGTGTTACCTGAACGCACCGTTAGAGCGAGTTGACCAGTGATTGGCTGAGGGTGGAGGAGTGTGTTTGTGTGTGTGTGTGTGTGTTTGTGTGTGTTTGTGTGTGTGTGTGTGTGTGTGTGTGTGTGTGTGTGTGTGTGTGTGTGTGTGTGTGTGTGTGTGTGTGTGTGTGTGTGTGTGTGTGTGTGTGAGTTTGGAGGAGAACGGAGAAGTGGCCGGTTCTGTTTAATAATAAAGCGGCTTTACAGACAAAAGGCTCGTCCTGCTGGACGCTACAATAGAAGTATCTTTAATCTGAGTACTGGTTTGGAAATAGTAGCGCGTTAGATTACTAGTATGTCACTGCGAAAATCACATTATGTACTGTATTTAGTCTTTAAAAGTGTATTACTTAGGGATGCACCGATACCAGTATCGATACCAGACATGAGTACTTGTACTCATACTCATAAAACTGCCGCCGATACCACGACACCCGATACCACTTTACAAAAGTTTACGGCACTTCACTGCAAAAGGCGGCGGCCAGTGAGGAGCACAGCTGCTTAAAGCACACACACACACACACACACACACACACACACACACACACACACACACACACACACACACACACACACACACACACACACACACACACTGGTAACAAAAGTTTTTTTTGTGTTTTCTTACAGCGCCATAAAAGAACACACTTTGAATGTCACAACATCTCACTGTAGGAATGTTGAAATAAGATCTATGGAAACAAATTAATGTGTTTACTGGCCTCAGTACTCTATATCAGTCAGTACTCAAATGCAAATACTCATATACTACTCATTTTGGTGTAAAAAGTGGTATCAGTGCATCTCTAGTATTATTATATGAGTTGCTGAGAAAGAAAATAGGAAAGAAGAACAGAGCAGGCACAGAACAAGGCCAGCACTCAGTGAGTTGATGAACCAGGAAGTCACAGTGAGGGACTGTTTTTTGGAACTACTACACAATAATTACACAATACACAGTGCAAGGATAGGCAACCCGTCTTTTACTGAAACCCAGTGATACGTTTGGCTGTTTATGGGTTTGATTTATAGGGTTTCTTTTATGCCGTGTTGGGACTTTTGTTCATTCATTGGAAGTCAATTTCTGAAGTTCTATCTTACCAAAGACAATGATATGCACAAGTTCAATTGTTCTGAGGAGGAAACTGGAGTCAATAGGAGTAAATTAATCTTTGCAGCTCATGAACAGTAGACAGTTAAGCTTTCAGCTTTCAGACAATTAAGAAGAAAATATGACATTTAATTCACCAATATTGTGCAAAAACAACTCACGCTGCTAATGTAGCGCACGCTGCTAACGTAGCACACGCTGCTAGCACTGCTAATAGTGCTGATACAACAAAGATTGCTAAACACTGCTTATTTGATCAATTCAACGCAGAACACAGATTTTAGAATGAATGTCACAAGGTCATGTTCTGTTGAAGTGTCTGATACGTTTGGACAGACGGTCCTCATGTTGTGTCTTCTGCAGCTCAAGCTCTGTTTGACTGTGTTTGTTGTGTCACTCAGTCCTGGACAACGATGAAGAGATCCAGCAGCTGAACAAGGAGATCAGCGAGCTGAATGAGTCGAACTGTGAGATGGAAGCAGACATGATGAACCTTCACACTCAGGTCAGCTGACCCAACGCCTCCAACGTTTGGCTCCAGTCCAACACAGAGGTGGCACATCTGCTCTTCTCTCCGTCCTCACATGGAGCCCTTTGGTTTTGCTCCAGATCTCTTCCATGGAGAAGAACCTGAAGAGCATGGAGGAGGAGAATAAGCAGATTGAGGAGAAGAACGAGGCCTTGTTCGTGGAGCTGTCGGGCCTGAGTCAGGCTCTGATCCGCAGCTTGACCAACATCCGCCTGCCCACCATGGTGAGTCTGCAGACATGTCAAGCGCTTCACGTGGGCCACAGCAATATGGAGCCTGAACTTGAAAAGAAAAAACTCATGAGAAATTCATATTTAGCTCCTATAACAAGACTCCTGAAAAATCTGACTTTCACAGTCAAAGATTATTTCAAATATCAACAGTTTCTGAAACTTCTGATCAAAATGATGTTTGTTTGTTTTTAATTAGTAGTTAATGAGATGAGATGAAACTTGATATGAAGACAGGCTTCAGATCAAGCTGTTCACAGTGTGTCAGGAACTCGGTTTCATTTGGCCAAAATCACCACACAAAATATTGAAATATTCTACCGTAATTTCTGACTGTAAGCCGCCACAATCGCTTTGAACCTGGCAGCAATGATTAATTATGTCATTTATAGTTTATGGATTTTTACAGGTCAACAGGCTGCCAAAACGTTCAGAATCGTCACATCAGACCAATGGAACTGTTTTGATTGGTCTGGTTGAATTACTGGTAACCAAAAGGCACTCACACTAAATGCTTCAGATTGGTCGTTCTGCGATTTCTGTGTAAACTTTTCCTGCCCTGGGTGATGCGTTCAGGTGCATCATGTAACTCCGACCTGCTGAGTTCCGTGGCTGAACAATCGTCCTCCTCAGAATCACAATCAGCAAATACCTGATCAAATGATTTATCAACAGATAAATAATCTGTCCCGCCATAGAAGCCATGTTTGAAATATATTTTTTTCTTAAAAAGACAAAAAGACATCCCTGCAATCCTGCAGTGAAATTCACGCCCGTTACAATGAGGACACTTGCTGCTTTTATTGGGTCATATTCAGGTAGTTGCACTCGATAGTCTGGACATTGTGGTATATTTATATTGTTTATATCTTGAAAAAAATGGTTGACTTGAAATGACAGTTAGCCCTCATTCACATTGCAGACAAATGCCTCCCAATTCTGATTTTTTTTTACTCACGCCTCCCACTTAGCCCTCCGCCTCCCCTTTAGCCCTCCGCCTCCCCCTTAGCCCTCCGCCTCCCCTTTAGCCCTCCGCCTCCCCCTTAGCCCTCCGCCAACCCTTTAGCCCTCCGCCTACCCCTTAGCCCTCCGCCTCCCCCTTAGCCCTCCGCCAACCCTTTAGCCCTCCGCCTCCCCCTTAGCCCTCCGCCTCCCCCTTAGCCCTCCGCCAACCCTTTAGCCCTCCGCCTCCCCCTTAGCCCTCCGCCAACCCTTTAGCCCTCCGCCTCCCCCTTAGCCCTCCGCCTCCCCCTTAGCCCTCCGCCAACCCTTTAGCCCTCCGCCTACCCCTTAGCCCTCCGCCAACCCTTTAGCCCTCCGCCTCCCCCTTAGCCCTCCGCCAACCCTTTAGCCCTCCGCCTCCCCCTTAGCCCTCCGCCAACCCTTTAGCCCTCCGCCTCCCCCTTAGCCCTCCGCCAACCCTTTAGCCCTCCGCCTACCCCTTAGCCCTCCGCCAACCCTTTAGCCCTCCGCCTACCCCTTAGCCCTCCGCCAACCCTTTAGCCCTCCGCCTACCCCTTAGCCCTCCGCCTACCCTTTAGCCCTCCGCCTCCCCCTTAGCCCTCCGCCTCCCCCTTAGCCCTCCGCCAACCCTTTAGCCCTCCGCCTCCCCCTTAGCCCTCCGCCTACCCCTTAGCCCTCCGCCAACCCTTTAGCCCTCCGCCTCCCCCTTAGCCCTCCGCCAACCCTTTAGCCCTCCGCCTACCCCTTAGCCCTCCGCCTACCCTTTAGCCCTCCGCCTCCCCCTTAGCCCTCCGCCTCCCCCTTAGCCCTCCGCCAACCCTTTAGCCCTCCGCCTCCCCCTTAGCCCTCCGCCAACCCTTTAGCCCTCCGCCTCCCCCTTAGCCCTCCGCCAACCCTTTAGCCCTCCGCCTCCCCCTTAGCCCTCCGCCTCCCCCTTAGCCCTCCGCCTACCCATTAGCCCTCCGCCTACCCTTTAGCCCTCCTTCTACCCCTTAGCCCTCCGCCTACCCCTTAGCCCTCCACCTCCAAAATGAGGGCAAAGGCAGTTTCAGCCCTTAGATTTGGGACACCCCTCCCCCTCTGCTCACCCCGGCCCCTCTCCCTCTGCTCAGCCCCACCCCTCTCCCTCTGCTCAGCCCCCCCCCTCCCTCTGCTCAGCCCCGCCCCTCTCGCTCCGTCTCACAGTTATGAAACACAACAGGTTTATATAACTTTAGAAGCGTATAGATGTGAATCTTGCTAGTATAAAACACAACAGGTTTATATAACTTTAGAAGCGTATAGATGTGAATCTTACTAGTATAAAACACAACAGGTTTATATAACTTTAGAAGCGTATAGATGTGAATCTTGCTAGTATAAAACACAACAGGTTTATATAACTTTAGAAGCGTATAGATGTGAATCTTGCTAGTATAAAACACAACAGATTTATATAACTTTAGAAGCGTATAGATGTGAATCTTACTAGTATAAAACACAACAGGTTTATATACTTTAGAAGCGTATATATGTGAATCTTACTAGTATAAAACACAACAGGTTTATATACTTTAGAAGCGTATAGATGTGAATCTTACTAGTATAAAACACAACAGGTTTATATACTTTAGAAGCGTATAGATGTGAATCTTACTAGTATAAAACACAACAGGTTTATATACTTTAGAAGCATATAGATGTGAATCTTACTAGTATAAAACACAACAGGTTTATATACTTTAGAAGCGTATATATGTGAATCTTACTAGTATAAAACACAACAGGTTTATATAACTTTAGAAGTGTATAGATGTGAAATGCGAGTCCTTCAGCGCCATGTCCTCCTACCCCTCTGTTTAAAGTGTGCATCTGTAAACGCTTCGTTTAGAGGGGTGAATAGCCCTTCCCCTCACCCCTCCACCTCTGAACAATAGTGAAATGGGACACCCCTCAGACTCTCTGAACGTGCATTTCAAAGGGGGAGGGGTAAGATGA
The DNA here is from genome assembly GCF_963422515.1 of Blennius ocellaris. Taxonomy (NCBI): domain Eukaryota; kingdom Metazoa; phylum Chordata; class Actinopteri; order Blenniiformes; family Blenniidae; genus Blennius; species Blennius ocellaris. Next base: position 2,333,800 of record NC_137654.1, read on the forward strand.
AGGGCTAAGGGGGAGAATTGGGACGCAGCCAAAGTAAAACTTAGCCTGCTGCACACTGGAGGGAGCAGCGCCGCCTGGTGGCCAGGTGATGTCAGCTGATCACTGGACAGACTGACAGTGAAGGCAACAGGGCATAAAGCAGGACAGACACGAATCAAACATAAAATGAGTGGATTAAAAAGACCATAAAAACAGAAGTGGATTAAAACCAGCCGAATCCAAATAGAGCTGGATACAATAGAAATATAGAGGTGTCCCAGTAGAAACCTCGCAGCACAGAACACGGCAAAAGCAAAACAGCCGGCCTGAGGGGAGTGGCCGCTGCGCCCACTTCCATGAGAATTCCTCCCATGTCCCAGGAGACATTGAGGACATGAGTCTCTGATCTCCAATCTCAAATGAGGATATCATTCAAGGAACATTTGAAGGATCTCCTGAACATTCCTCAGTTCACCATACTGTTGTGTTATCTCGTATGAAAAGTAGCATTAAGGTCCCAGGTCGGGAGTCACATGACGTGATGGGTACGATGGTTGCCTGGTGAAACGCTCCGTCAAGTGGTGTTGAATTCATCTTGTCATGTTGTCCACGACCACGGGCAGCAGGCGCAGTGCGCCAGGGGGCCGGACCAGGACGTGGACGTGTTGAAGACAATGGACAAAGTCAACGGTGGAAATATTTAAACGCATTTGCCATCTCAAAACACATGATTTATAGAACGGGAGCTCCGTGACTTGAATCATGTCATCAATGAATTGTGTCGAAGTTTTTTCTCATTTCTCAACTTTATTGATACAGTACTTCTTTGTACAACAAAGTAATACAAAGTGCTTGACATGATTTAAAAATAGTGCAAAGATAAAATACATCATTAAAAAACAAATGAACACACACATGCAGACACACACATGATGAAGACATGCCTGGTGATATGAAGACATGGAGGACACTGAGGACGAAGGTGATATGAAGACATGGAGGACACTGAGGACTAAGGTGATATGAAGACATGGAGGACACCGAGGACTAAGGTGATATGAAGACATGGAGGACACCGAGGACTAAGGTGACGTGAAGACATGGAGGACACTGAGGACTAAGGTGATATGAAGACATGGAGGACACTGAGGACTAAGGTGATATGAAGACATGGAGGACACTGAGGACTAAGGTGATATGAAGACATGGAGGACACTGAGGACTAAGGTGATATGAAGACATGGAGGACACCGAGGACTAAGGTGATATGAAGACATGGAGGACACCGAGGACTAAGGTGATATGAAGACATGGAGGACACTGAGGACTAAGGTGATATGAAGACATGGAGGACACTGAGGACTAAGGTGATATGAAGACATGGAGGACACTGAGGACTAAGGTGATATGAAGACATGGAGGACACCGAGGACTAAGGTGATATGAAGACATGGAGGACACTGAGGACTAAGGTGATATGAAGACATGGAGGACACTGAGGACTAAGGTGATATGAAGACATGGAGGACACCGAGGACTAAGGTGAGGAAAGGGACACATTTTGGACCGTCCACACTGGAGGTGTACAGCCTCTAACCACAGGGGGCGCCGCCCCACAGACCCCCCCTCAGGGGGGACCAGCCAGGTCCCGGGGCAGGACACCCAGGGGACGGTACCTCCAGCAGGGAACCAGGCCTCCACCAGTGTAGCGCCCCCTAGAGGAACCACTGGAGATGAAAGAGTCAGTTAAGAACCTAATAAAAGTAGTAAATTACATCATGAGATAAAAGTAGATCAATAGATTGGTAAAATACATATCTGCATATGTACATAAATATATAAAAACATACACATATAAAAATCAGTTTTTTAACAACCTCAGTGGACTGTGCAGCCCTGAGGTTCCCCGGCAGGACGTTCCACAAACGTCGATATGATGACAGTCCTTCATAGAAATAGGAGGGTGCAAAACCATAGACCTATAGAACTAGAAGCTATGATCTAGCAGCAGGAGGAGCGGGGCCATAGACCTATAGAACTAGAAGCTATGATCTAGCAGTAAGAGGAGCGGGGCCATAGACCTATAGAACTAGAAGCTACTAATCCAGCAGCAAGAGGAGCAGGGCCATAGACCTATAGAACTAGAAGCCAATGATCTAGCAGTAAGAGGAGCAGGGCCATAGACCTATAGAACTAGAAGCTACTGATCTAGCAGTAAGAGGAGCAGGGCCATAGACCTATAGAACTAGAAGCTACTGATCTAGCAGTAAGAGGAGCGGGGCCATAGACCTATAGAACTAGAAGCTACTGATCTAGCAGTAAGAGGAGCAGGGCCATAGACCTATAGAACTAGAACCTACTGATCTAGCAGTAAGAGGAGCAGGGCCATAGACCTATAGAACTAGAAGCTACTGATCTAGCAGTAAGAGGAGCAGGGCCATAGACCTATAGAACTAGAAGCTAGTGACGCTAGCAGCAGGAGGAGCAGGGCCATAGACCTATAGAACTAGAAGCTACTGATCTAGCAGTAAGAGGAGCAGGGCCATAGACCTATAGAACTAGAAGCTAGTGACGCTAGCAGCAGGAGGAGCAGGGCCATAGACCTATAGAACTAGAAGCTACTAATCTAGCAGTAAGAGGAGCAGGGCCATAGACCTATAGAACTAGAAGCTACTGATCTAGCAGTAAGAGGAGCAGGGCCATAGACCTATAGAACTAGAAGCTACTAATCTAGCAGTAAGAGGAGCAGGGCCATAGACCTATAGAACTAGAAGCTACTGATCTAGCAGTAAGAGGAGCAGGGCCATAGACCTATAGAACTAGAACCTACTGATCTAGCAGTAAGAGGAGCAGGGCCATAGACCTATAGAACTAGAAGCTACTGATCTAGCAGTAAGAGGAGCAGGGCCATAGACCTATAGAACTAGAAGCTAGTGACGCTAGCAGCAGGAGGAGCAGGGCCATAGACCTATAGAACTAGAAGCTACTGATCTAGCAGTAAGAGGAGCAGGGCCATAGACCTATAGAACTAGAAGCTAGTGACGCTAGCAGCAGGAGGAGCAGGGCCATAGACCTATAGAACTAGAAGCTACTAATCTAGCAGTAAGAGGAGCAGGGCCATAGACCTATAGAACTAGAAGCTACTGATCTAGCAGTAAGAGGAGCAGGGCCATAGACCTATAGAACTAGAAGCTACTAATCTAGCAGTAAGAGGAGCAGGGTCATAGACCTATAGAACTAGAAGCTACTGATCTAGCAGTAAGAGGAGCAGGGCCATAGACCTATAGAACTAGAAGCTACTGATCTAGCAGTAAGAGGAGCAGGGCCATAGACCTATAGAACTAGAAGCTACTAATCTAGCAGTAAGAGGAGCAGGGTCATAGACCTATAGAACTAGAAGCTACTGATCTAGCAGTAAGAGGAGCAGGGCCATAGACCTATAGAACTAGAAGCTAGTGACGCTAGCAGCAGGAGGAGCAGGGCCATAGACCTATAGAACTAGAAGCTACTAATCTAGCAGTAAGAGGAGCAGGGCCATAGACCTATAGAACTAGAAGCTACTGATCTAGCAGTAAGAGGAGCAGGGCCATAGACCTATAGAACTAGAAGCTACTAATCTAGCAGTAAGAGGAGCAGGGCCATAGACCTATAGAACTAGAAGCTACTAATCTAGCAGTAAGAGGAGCAGGGCCATAGACCTATAGAACTAGAAGCTACTGATCTAGCAGTAAGAGGAGCAGGGCCATAGACCTATAGAACTAGAAGCTACTGATCTAGCAGTAAGAGGAGCAGGGCCATAGACCTATAGAACTACAACCTATAGAGGTCTATGAGAAAGAATCTTCTTCTAAAGTTCTACGCACTCTGTCTTCTTCTGTGTGTTTGTGGTGTTTAGTGAGTCACAGCGCCCCTACAGGCATGGCAGGTGAACTGCAGCCCTGAAGCCTGTGTTGAGACGTGTTCAGACTGACTTGTGGGTGGAGGTTTTTTTGAAGTGGCTGGAGAGAAAAAAGGAGGAGGAGGGAGGAGGAGGAGGAGGAGGAGGGTGGAGGAGGAGGAGGGTGGGGGAGGAGGTGGAGGAGGAGGAGGGTGGAGGAGGAGGAGGGTGGGGGAGGAGGTGGAGAAGGTGGTGGAGGAGGAGGTGGAGGAGGAGGAGGGTGGGGGTGGAGGAGGAGGAGGGTGGGCGAGGAGGAGGAGGAGGAGGAGGTGGTGGAGGAGGGTGGGGGAGGAGGTGGAGGAGGAGGAGGGTGGAGGAGGAGGAGGGTGGGCGAGGAGGTGGAGGAGGAGGAGGAGGAGGAGGTGGTGGAGGAGGGTGGGGGAGGAGGAGGGTGGGCGAGGAGGTAGAGGAGGAGGAGGTGGTGGAGGAGGGTGGGGGGAGGAGGTGGAGGAGGAGGAGGGTGGAGGAGGAGGAGGGTGGGCGAGGAGGTGGAGGAGGAGGAGGAGGAGGTGGTGGAGGAGGGTGGGGGAGGAGGTGGAGGAGAAGGAGGGTGGGGGAGGAGGAGAAGGAGGGTGGGGGAGGAGGAGGAGGAGGGTGGAGGAGCAGGTGGTCTGTCTGCAGCAGCAGAGCTTCCAGAACGTCCACACTGCAGCGTTCCTCACGGCGTCACTGTGCTTCTATACTTGATTGTTACACATCTTGTCTCAGGTGATCATCAGTCAGTTCTGTCCAACACTCTATCCGTTGAAGGTGAAAGCTTGTCTATCCTTTGAAGATGAAAGCCTGACATATGAACATAGAGCTGCTGATTCGGCAGTCACGTCTCACCAAAGAAACATTTTCCCACAAAGTGAATGTTTTGCGTGGGAAGTGGCGTAGCGTCTTCAGAACCTTTCGTGCTTCAGCAGCATTAATAAAAGAGCATCCAGCTCTTCACCTTTCACAGATTCTAGAGGGGAGTTCACTAATGCAGTCTACATGGGTTTTGTAGACCTGGGGAAGGACTATGTCTCCTGACAGGTCTTGAGGGAGAAGCTTAGAGACTATGGAGCCTGGAGCCTCTGCTGTGGGGGATCTGGTCTTGGTACTTCCACTGCTCAGCATTAAGACGGACTTGTTCAGGGATTCCACCAAAGTTGTATGTTGTTCTGTTGGTATTTTCCTGGACAGGGTGTTGAGGGCCACCAAGGCCAGGAGGGGGGCGTCTCTGCTCTTTGCCCATGACCTTGTCCTCCCAGCAGTTTCATATGACCTCCAGCCTTACATCGTCATACGGCTGGGATCCAGATCAGCACCTCCAGAGCTGAGTCCATCTCACACCATCTTCAGGAGGGGTGGAGCCTCCGTCCCCAGGAGGGGTGGAGCCACCGTCCCCAGGAGGGGTGGAGCCACCATCCCCAGGAGGGGTGGAGCCACCGTCCCCAGGTGGAGGAGTTTACGTATGTCTGGGTCTAACAGAGGTGGCGGCAGTAATGCTGTCACTGTATCGGCGTCACTCCTGGTGACAGTGAGGAGCTGGTTCATGTGGTTCTGACGCCCCCTGGTGGTCCAACTCGCCCAGACCCTGAGGTCGGTCCAGGACCAGAGAGATCAGATCTCTGGTCCGGTCTGGGGGAGGTGTTCACACTGCTTTACTCTCTAAACTGATTGTGTGAACAAAGTTCAAAGAAAATTACTTGAAATAATGTGTGTGTGTGTGTGTGTGTGTGTGTGTGTGTGTGTGTGTGTGTGTGTGTGTGTGTGTGTGTGTGTGTGTGTGTGTGTGTGTGTGTGTGTGTGTGTGTGTGTGTGTGTGTGTGTGTGTGTGTGTAGCAGGAGCCGCTCTCAGAGCAGAACCTGGACAGCTACCTGGACACGCTGACCCACATGTTTACCAATAAAGACTGCTACCAGAACCCAGAGAACCGCGCTCTGCTGGAGTCCATCAACCAGGCCGTGAAGGGCATCGAGGTGTGACGGAGGAGGAGGAGAACCAGGAGGAGAACCAGGAGGAGGAGGAGCAGGAGGAGAACCAGGAGGAGGAGGAGTGATGGTTCTGTGTGAACCCTTTAGATACTGTGTGTAAGAACATCTTCTCATTTGAACTTTGTCCTCTGTTCTTTGCATTTGTTTCCTGTTTGCATGTTTCCCAGGGTGTGAGAGGGTGAGCAGGGTGAGAGGGTGAGCAGGGTGTGAGAGGGTGAGCAGGAACCTGCTCCTGCAGAACCACGGTGCAGTAGACATCCTGGATGAGCACATTCTTAGTTAGAGAACATTTCCAATCATCTTCACCCAATAATGTTGATAGTATTCTATATGAACATTGTGATGTTGCACCTCCAGGACTAGTTTGTAGATTCATTCTTACTATTGCTGTGTAACTACTTAAGTCTTTTGAAGATGTTGGTTTATGAACTTATTTACTCACGTCTGTTGTATTATTTTCTGTTGACTATTTATTATTCATTATTTATTTCTATTTATTTGGAAAAGCTACCTGAGAAGATTTTAAACGGGAACCAAGAGAAGGAAATCATTTCCTCTGCATTGTTGACCACAGAGGAAATATTTTAAGATATCAACTATGAATTGTTTTATATATCTTATTATTTATTTAAAATACTGGGATCTTTTTAAGTGCAAATATTTTGTAATGGAAAGTTTTTAAATAATTTTCTAAAGATTTTTTTCTGGTGCTTTTGTTTATATGAGTTTTATTTTATTTCTGCAAACTATTTTGAGTACATTGCAATACACTGGGAAAATTGAGCTATACATATTAGCTATTTGGTGATGATGAACAAAGTGATGGTGACTATTTATTTTGTAATGTCTCTGTGTTGATGATGGCTCTGTATGGATTAGACTTTCAGTTGCTCTAAAATAAAGGTTAACCCACAGGACGTGCTGGTGTGACCACCTTCACTCAGACCAGCAGAACGTCGCCACGCTGGTCGTGGGAACGCAAGAACCCTCAACGTCCGACACGCTGTGTGGGGCGGAACCAAGAAGACAGTCGCTCTCTGACTGGACGAATCACGAGATACGTGAATCACAAGATACGTGAATTACGAGATACGTGAATCACAAGATACGTGAATTACGAGATACGTGAATCACAAGATACGTGAATTACAAGATACGTGAATTACGAGATACGTGAATCACAAGATACGTGAATTACAAGATACGTGAATTACGAGATACGTGAATCACAAGATACGTGAATTACGAGATACGTGAATCACAAGATACGTGAATTATGAGATACGTGAATCACAAGATACGTGAATTACGAGATACGTGAATCACAAGATACGTGAATTACAAGATACGTGAATCACAAGATACGTGAATTACGAGATACGTGAATCACAAGATACGTGAATTACGAGATACGTGAATCACAAGATACGTGAATCACAAGATACGTGAATTACAAGATACGTGAATCACAAGATACGTGAATTACAAGATACGTGAATCACAAGATACGTGAATTACGAGATACGTGAATCACAAGATACGTGAATTACAAGATACGTGAATCACGAGATACGTGAATTACAAGATACGTGAATTACAAGATACGTGAATTATGAGATACGTGAATCACAAGATACGTGAATCACAAGATACGTGAATTACAAGATACGTGAATCACAAGATACGTGAATTACAAGATACGTGAATCACGAGATACGTGAATTACAAGATACGTGAATCACAAGATACGTGAATTATGAGATACGTGAATCACAAGATACGTGAATTACAAGATACGTGAATCACGAGATACGTGAATTACAAGATACGTGAATCACAAGATACGTGAATTACAAGATACGTGAATCACAAGATACGTGAATTACGAGATACGTGAATCACAAGATACGTGAATTACAAGATACGTGAATCACGAGATACGTGAATTACAAGATACGTGAATCACAAGATACGTGAATTACAAGATACGTGGATCACGAGATACGTGAATTACAAGATACGTGAATCACAAGATACGTGAATTATGAGATACGTGAATCACAAGATACGTGAATCACAAGATACGTGAATTACAAGATACGTGAATTACGAGATACGTGAATTACGAGATACGTGAATCACAAGATACGTGAATTACGAGATACGTGAATCACGAGATACGTGAATTATGAGATACGTGAATTACGAGATACGTGAATCACAAGATACGTGAATCACGAGATACGTGAATTATGAGATACGTGAATTACGAGATACGTGAATCACAAGATACGTGAATCACAAGATACGTGAATCACAAGATACGTGAATTACGAGATACGTGAATCACGAGATACGTGAATTACAAGATACGTGAATCACAAGATACGTGAATTATGAGATACGTGAATTACGAGATACGTGAATCACGAGATACGTGAATCACGAGATACGTGAATTACGAGATACGTGAATCACGAGATACATGAATCACGAGATACGTGAATTACGAGATACGTGAATTACGAGATACGTGAATCACAAGATACGTGAATCACAAGATACGCGAATCACGAGATACGTGAATTACAAGATACGTGAATCACGAGATACGTGAATTACGAGATACGTGAATCACAAGATACGTGAATTACGAGATACGTGAATCACGAGATACGTGAATTACGAGATACGTGAATCACAAGATACGTGAATCACGAGATACGTGAATCACAAGATACGTGAATTACAAGATACGTGAATCACGAGATACGTGAATTACGAGATACGTGAATTACGACATACGTGAATTACGAGATACGTGAATTACAAGATACGTGATTTACATGATACGTGAATTTCAAGATACGTGATTTACCAGATACGTGAATCACGAGATACGTGAATCACGAGATACGTGAATCACGAGATACGTGAATTACGAGATACGTGAACTACGAGATACGTGAATCACGAGATACGTGAATCACAAGATACGTGATTTACAAGATACGTGAATTACAAGATACGTGAATTACAAGATACGTGAATCACGAGATACGTGAATTACGAGATACGTGAATTACAAAATACGTAAATTACGAGATACGTGAATCATGAGATACGTGATTTACAAGATACGTGAATTACAAGATACGTGAATCACGAGATACGTGAATCACGAGATACGTGAATTACAAAATACGTAAATTACGAGATACGTGAATCATGAGATACGTGAATCACAAGATACGTGAATTATGAGATACGTGAATTACGAGATACGTGAATTACGAGATACGTGAATTACAAGTTACGTGATTTACATGATACGTGAATTTCAAGATACGTGAATTACGAGATACGTGAATCACAAGATACGTGATTTATAAGATACGTGAATTACGAGATATGTGAATTACGAGATACGTGAATCACGAGATACGTGAATTACAAGATACGTGAATCATGAGATACGTGAATTACAAGATACGTGATTTACAAGATACGTGAATCACGAGATACGTGAATTACAAAATACGTAAATTACGAGATACGTGAATCACGAGATACGTGAATCACAAGATACGTGAATTATGAGATACGTGAATTACGAGATACGTGAATTACGAGATACGTGAATCACAAGATACGTGAATTACGAGATACGTGAATCACAAGATACGTGATTCACAAGATACGTGAATTACGAGATACGTGAATCACAAGATACGTGAATCACAAGATACGTGAATTACGAGATACGTGAATCACAAGATACGTGAATTACGAGATACGTGAATCACAAGATACGTGATTCACAAGATACGTGAATTACGAGATACGTGAATCACAAGATACGTGAATTACGAGATACGTGAATCACAAGATACGTGAATTACGAGATACGTGAATCACAAGATACGTGAATTACAAGATACGTGAATCACGAGATACGTGAATTACGAGATACGTGAATTACGACATACGTGAATTACGAGATACGTGAATTACAAGATACGTGATTTACATGATACGTGAATTTCAAGATACGTGATTTACAAGATACGTGAATTACGAGATACGTGAATTACGAGATACGTGAATCACGAGATACGTGAATCACGAGATACGTGAATCACGAGATACGTGAATCACGAGATACGTGAATCACGAGATACGTGAATTACGAGATACGTGAATTACGAGATACGTGAATCCAAGTACAGAACACAAGACATACAGGGTGGTACAGAACAAAAGACATGTAGGGTGGTACAGAACACAAGACATGTAGGGTGGTACAGAACACAAGACATACAGGGTGGTACAGAAAAAAAGACATGTAGGGTGGTACAGAACACAAGACATGTAGGGTGGTACAGAACACAATACATACAGGGTGGTACAGAACACAAGACATGTAGGGTGGTACAGAACACAAGACATACAGGGTGGTACAGAACAAAAGACATGTAGGGTGGTACAGAACACAAGACATGTAGGGTGGTACAGAACACAAGACATGTAGGGTGGTACAGAACACAAGACATACAGGGTGGTACAGAACACAAGATATACAGGTTGGTACAGAACACAAGACATGTAGGGTGGTACAGAACAAAAGACATGTAGGGTGGTACAGAACACAAGACATACAGGGTGGTCCAGAACACAAGACATGTAGGGTGGTACAGAACACAAGACATACAGGGTGGTACAGAACACAAGACATACAGGGTGGTACAGAACACAAGACATACAGGGTGGTACAGAACAAAAGTCATGTAGGGTGGTACAGAACAAAAGACATGTAGGGTGGTACAGAACACGAGACATGTAGGGTGGTACAGAACAAAAGACATGTAGGGTGGTACAGAACAAAAGACATGTAGGGTGGTACAGAACAAAAGACATGTAGGGTGGTACAGAACACAAGACATACAGGGTGGTACAGAACAAAAGACATGTAGGGTGGTACAGAACACAAGACATGTAGGGTGGTACAGAACACAAGACATACAGGGTGGTACAGAACAAAAGACATGTAGGGTGGTACAGAACACAAGACATGTAGGGTGGTACAGAACAAAAGACATGTAGGGTGGTACAGAACACAAGACATGTAGGGTGGTACAGAACACAAGACATACAGGGTGGTACAGAACACAAGACATGTAGGGTGGTACAGAACACAAGACATACAGGGTGGTACAGAACATAAGACATACAGGGTGGTACAGAACACAAGACATGTAGGGTGGTACAGAACACAAGACATGTAGGGTGGTACAGAACACAAGACAGGGTGGTACAGAACAAAAGACATGTAGGGTGGTACAGAACACAAGACATGTAGGGTGGTACAGAACACAAGACATACAGGGTGGTACAGAACAAAAGACATGTAGGGTGGTACAGAACACAAGACATGTAGGGTGGTACAGAACACAAGACATGTAGGGTGGTACAGAACACAAGACATACAGGGTGGTACAGAACACAAGACATACAGGTTGGTACAGAACACAAGACATGTAGGGTGGTACAGAACAAAAGACATGTAGGGTGGTACAGAACACAAGACATGTAGGGTGGTACAGAACAAAAGACATGTAGGGTGGTACAGAACACAAGACATACAGGGTGGTCCAGAACACAAGACATGTAGGGTGGTACAGAACACAAGACATACAGGGTGGTACAGAACACAAGACATACAGGGTGGTACAGAACACAAGACAGGGTGGTACAGAACAAAAGTCATGTAGGGTGGTACAGATCAAAAGACATGTAGGGTGGTACAGAACACGAGACATGTAGGGTGGTACAGAACAAAAGACATGTAGGGTGGTACAGAACAAAAGACATGTAGGGTGGTACAGAACAAAAGACATGTAGGGTGGTACAGAACACAAGACATACAGGGTGGTACAGAACAAAAGACATGTAGGGTGGTACAGAACACAAGACATGTAGGGTGGTACAGAACAAAAGACATACAGGGTGGTACAGAACACAAGACATACAGGGTGGTACAGAACACAAGACATGTAGGGTGGTACAGAACACAAGACATGTAGGGTGGTACAGAACACAAGACATGTAGGGTGGTACAGAACAAAAGACATACAGGGTGGTACAGAACACAAGACATACAGGGTGGTACAGAACAAAAGACATGTAGGGTGGTACAGAAAACAAGACATACAGGGTGGTACAGAACAAAAGACATGTAGGGTGGTACAGAACACAAGACATGTAGGGTGGTACAGAACAAAAGACATGTAGGGTGGTACAGAACAAAAGAATGTAGGGTGGTACAGAACACAAGACATGTAGGGTGGTACAGAACACAAGACATGTAGGGTGGTACAGAACACAAGACGGTGGTACAGAACACAAGACGTGTAGGGTGGTACAGAACACAAGACATGTAGGGTGGTACAGAACACAAGACATGTAGGGTGGTACAGAACACAAGACATACAGGGTGGTACAGAACACAAGACATGTAGGGTGGTACAGAACAAAAGACATGTAGGGTGGTACAGAACACAAGATATACAGGGTGGTACAGAACACAAGACATGTAGGGTGGTACAGAACACAAGACATACAGGGTGGTACAGAACACAAGACATGTAGGGTGGTACAGAACAAAAGACATGTAGGGTGGTACAGAACACAAGACATACAGGGTGGTACAGAACACAAGACTTACAGGGTGGTACAGAACACAAGACATGTAGGGTGGTACAGAACACAAGACATACAGGGTGGTACAGAACACAAGACATGTAGGGTGGTACAGAACAAAAGACATGTAGGGTGGTACAGAACACAAGACATACAGGGTGGTACAGAACACAAGACATACAGGGTGGTACAGAACACAAGACATACAGGGTGGTACAGAACACAAGACATGTAGGGTGGTACAGAACAAAAGACATGTAGGGTGGTACAGAACACAAGACATACAGGGTGGTACAGAACACAAGACATACAGGGTGGTACAGAACACAAGACATGTAGGGTGGTACAGAACAAAAGACATGTAGGGTGGTACAGAACAAAAGACATGTAGGGTGGTACAGAACACGAGACATGTAGGGTGGTACAGAACAAAAGACATGTAGGGTGGTACAGAACAAAAGACATGTAGGGTGGTACAGAACAAAAGTCATGTAGGGTGGTACAGAACAAAAGTCATGTAGGGTGGTACAGAACAAAAGACATGTAGGGTGGTACAGAACAAAAGTCATGTAGGGTGGTACAGAACAAAAGACATGTAGGGTGGTACAGAACAAAAGTCATGTAGGGTGGTACAGAACAAAAGTCATGTAGGGTGGTACAGAACAAAAGACATGTAGGGTGGTACAGAACACGAGACATGTAGGGTGGTACAGAACAAAAGACATGTAGGGTGGTACAGAACAAAAGACATGTAGGGTGGTACAGAACACGAGACATGTAGGGTGGTACAGAACAAAAGACATGTAGGGTGGTACAGAACAAAAGTCATGTAGGGTGGTACAGAACAAAAGACATGTAGGGTGGTACAGAACACAAGACATACAGGGTGGTACAGAACACAAGACATGTAGGGTGGTACAGAACACGAGACATGTAGGGTGGTACAGAACAAAAGACATGTAGGGTGGTACAGAACAAAAGACATGTAGGGTGGTACAGAACAAAAGTCATGTAGGGTGGTACAGAACAAAAGACATGTAGGGTGGTACAGAACAAAAGACATACAGGGTGGTACAGAACAAAAGACATGTAGGGTGGTACAGAACACAAGACATGTAGGGTGGTACAGAACACAAGACATACAGGGTGGTACAGAACAAAAGACATGTAGGGTGGTACAGAACACAAGACATGTAGGGTGGTACAGAACAAAAGACATGTAGGGTGGTACAGAACACAAGACATACAGGGTGGTACAGAACACAAGACATACAGGGTGGTACAGAACACAAGACATGTAGGGTGGTACAGAACACAAGACATGTAGGGTGGTACAGAACACAAGACATACAGGGTGGTACAGAACACAAGACATACAGGGTGGTACAGAACACAAGACATGTAGGGTGGTACAGAACACAAGACAGGGTGGTACAGAACAAAAGTCATGTAGGGTGGTACAGAACAAAAGACATGTAGGGTGGTACAGAACAAAAGACATGTAGGGTGGTACAGAACACGAGACATGTAGGGTGGTACAGAACAAAAGACATGTAGGGTGGTACAGAACAAAAGACATGTAGGGTGGTACGGAACAAAAGACATGTAGGGTGGTACAGAACACAAGACATGTAGGGTGGTACAGAACACAAGACATACAGGGTGGTACAGAACACAAGACGGTGGTACAGAACAAAAGACATGTAGGGTGGTACAGAACAAAAGACATGTAGGGTGGTACAGAACACAAGACATGTAGGGTGGTACAGAACACAAGACATACAGGGTGGTACAGAACACAAGATATACAGGGTGGTACAGAACACAAGACGGTGGTACAGAACACAAGACATACAGGGTGGTACAGAACAAAAGACATACAGGGTGGTACAGAACACAAGACATGTAGGGTGGTACAGAACACAAGACAGGGTGGTACAGAACACAAGACATACAGGGTGGTACAGAACACAAGACATACAGGGTGGTACAGAACAAAAGACATGTAGGGTGGTACAGAACACAAGACATGTAGGGTGGTACAGAACAAAAGACATGTAGGGTGGTACAGAACAAAAGAATGTAGGGTGGTACAGAACACAAGACATGTAGGGTGGTACAGAACACAAGAAATACAGGGTGGTACAGAACACAAGACGGTGGTACAGAACACAAGATGTGTAGGGTGGTACAGAACACAAGACATGTAGGGTGGTACAGAACACAAGACATACAGGGTGGTACAGAACACAAGACATGTAGGGTGGTACAGAACACAAGACATGTAGGGTGGTACAGAACACAAGACATACAGGGTGGTACAGAACAAAAGACATGTAGGGTGGTACAGAACACAAGACATACAGGGTGGTACAGAACAAAATACATGTAGGGTGGTACAGAACACAAGACATGTAGGGTGGTACAGAACACAAGACGGTGGTACAGAACACAAGACATACAGGGTGGTACAGAACAAAAGATGTACAGGGTGGTACAGAACAAAAGACATACAGGGTGGTACAGAACACAAGACATACAGGGTGGTACAGAACACAAGACATGTAGGGTGGTACAGAACACAAGACATGTAGGGTGGTACAGAACACAAGACATGTAGGGTGGTACAGAACACAAGACATGTAGGGTGGTACAGAACACAAGACATACAGGGTGGTACAGAACACAAGACATACAGGGTGGTACAGAACACAAGACATGTAGGGTGGTACAGAACAAAAGACATGTAGGGTGGTACAGAACACAAGACATACAGGGTGGTACAGAACACAAGACATACAGGGTGGTACAGAACACAAGACAGGGTGGTACAGAACAAAAGTCATGTAGGGTGGTACAGAACAAAAGACATGTAGGGTGGTACAGAACAAAAGACATGTAGGGTGGTACAGAACACGAGACATGTAGGGTGGTACAGAACAAAAGACATGTAGGGTGGTACAGAACACAAGACATGTAGGGTGGTACAGAACACAAGACATGTAGGGTGGTACAGAACACAAGACATACAGGGTGGTACAGAACACAAGACATACAGGGTGGTACAGAACAAAAGACATGTAGGGTGGTACAGAACAAAAGACATGTAGGGTGGTACAGAACAAAAGACATACAGGGTGGTACAGAACACAAGACATACAGGGTGGTACAGAACAAAAGACATGTAGGGTGGTACAGAACACAAGACATGTAGGGTGGTACAGAACACAAGACATACAGGGTGGTACAGAACACAAGACGGTGGTACAGAACACAAGACATACAGGGTGGTACAGAACACAAGACATACAGGATGGTACAGAACACAAGACATACAGGGTGGTACAGAACAAAAGACATGTAGGGTGGTACAGAACACAAGACATGTAGGGTGGTACAGAACACAAGACATGTAGGGTGGTACAGAACACAAGACATGTAGGGTGGTACAGAACAAAAGACATACAGGGTGGTACAGAACACAAGACATACAGGGTGGTACAGAACAAAAGACATGTAGGGTGGTACAGAACACAAGACATACAGGGTGGTACAGAACAAAAGACATGTAGGGTGGTACAGAACACAAGACATGTAGGGTGGTACAGAACAAAAGACATGTAGGGTGGTACAGAACAAAAGAATGTAGGGTGCTACAGAACACAAGACATGTAGGGTGGTACAGAACACAAGAAATACAGGGTGGTACAGAACACAAGACGGTGGTACAGAACACAAGATGTGTAGGGTGGTACAGAACACAAGACATGTAGGGTGGTACAGAACACAAGACATACAGGGTGGTACAGAACACAAGACATGTAGGGTGGTACAGAACACAAGACATGTAGGGTGGTACAGAACACAAGACGGTGGTACAGAACACAAGACATACAGGGTGGTACAGAACAAAAGACGTACAGGGTGGTACAGAACAAAAGACATACAGGGTGGTACAGAACACAAGACATACAGGGTGGTACAGAACACAAGACATGTAGGGTGGTACAGAACACAAGACATGTAGGGTGGTACAGAACACAAGACATGTAGGGTGGTACAGAACACAAGACATACAGGGTGGTACAGAACACAAGACATACAGGGTGGTACAGAACACAAGACATGTAGGGTGGTACAGAACACAAGACATGTAGGGTGGTACAGAACACAAGACATACAGGGTGGTACAGAACACAAGACATACAGGGTGGTACAGAACACAAGACAGGGTGGTACAGAACAAAAGTCATGTAGGGTGGTACAGAACAAAAGACATGTAGGGTGGTACAGAACAAAAGACATGTAGGGTGGTACAGAACACGAGACATGTAGGGTGGTACAGAACAAAAGACATGTAGGGTGGTACAGAACAAAAGACATGTAGGGTGGTACAGAACAAAAGACATACAGGGTGGTACAGAACACAAGACATACAGGGTGGTACAGAACAAAAGACATGTAGGGTGGTACAGAACAAAAGACATGTAGGGTGGTACAGAACAAAAGACATACAGGGTGGTACAGAACACAAGACATACAGGGTGGTACAGAACAAAAGACATTCAGGGTGGTACAGAACACAAGACATGTAGGGTGGTACAGAACACAAGACATACAGGGTGGTACAGAACACAAGACATACAGGGTGGTACAGAACACAAGACAGGGTGGTACAGAACAAAAGTCATGTAGGGTGGTACAGAACAAAAGACATGTAGGGTGGTACAGAACAAAAGACATGTAGGGTGGTACAGAACACGAGACATGTAGGGTGGTACAGAACAAAAGACATGTAGGGTGGTACAGAACAAAAGACATGTAGGGTGGTACAGAACAAAAGACATGTAGGGTGGTACAGAACAAAAGACATGTAGGGTGGTACAGAACACAAGACATGTAGGGTGGTACAGAACACAAGACATACAGGGTGGTACAGAACAAAAGACATGTAGGGTGGTACAGAACACAAGACATGTAGGGTGGTACAGAACACAAGACATACAGGGTGGTACAGAACACAAGATATACAGGGTGGTACAGAACACAAGACGGTGGTACAGAACACAAGACATACAGGGTGGTACAGAACACAAGACATACAGGGTGGTACAGACCACAAGACATACAGGGTGGTACAGAACAAAAGACATGTAGGGTGGTACAGAACAAAAGACATGTAGGGTGGTACAGAACACAAGACATGTAGGGTGGTACAGAACACAAGACATACAGGGTGGTACAGAACAAAAGATATGTAGGGTGGTACAGAACACAAGACATACAGGGTGGTACAGAACAAAAGACATGTAGGGTGGTACAGAACACAAGACATGTAGGGTGGTACAGAACAAAAGACATGTAGGGTGGTACAGAACAAAAGAATGTAGGGTGGTACAGAACACAAGACATGTAGGGTGGTACAGAACACAAGAAATACAGGGTGGTACAGAACACAAGACGGTGGTACAGAACACAAGATGTGTAGGGTGGTACAGAACACAAGACATGTAGGGTGGTACAGAACACAAGACATACAGGGTGGTACAGAACACAAGACATGTAGGGTGGTACAGAACACAAGACATGTAGGGTGGTACAGAACACAAGACGGTGGTACAGAACACAAGACATACAGGGTGGTACAGAACAAAAGACGTACAGGGTGGTACAGAACAAAAGACATACAGGGTGGTACAGAACACAAGACATACAGGGTGGTACAGAACACAAGACATGTAGGGTGGTACAGAACACAAGACATGTAGGGTGGTACAGAACACAAGACATGTAGGGTGGTACAGAACACAAGACATGTAGGTTGGTACAGAACACAAGACATACAGGGTGGTACAGAACACAAGACATGTAGGGTGGTACAGAACACAAGACATGTAGGGTGGTACAGAACAAAAGACATACAGGGTGGTACAGAACACAAGACATACAGGGTGGTACAGAACAAAAGACATACAGGGTGGTACAGAACACAAGACATACAGGGTGGTACAGAACACAAGACATGTAGGGTGGTACAGAACACAAGACATGTAGGGTGGTACAGAACACAAGACATGTAGGGTGGTACAGAACACAAGACATGTAGGGTGGTACAGAACACAAGACATGTAGGGTGGTACAGAACACAAGACATACAGGGTGGTACAGAACACAAGACATACAGGGTGGTACAGAACACAAGACATGTAGGGTGGTACAGAACACAAGACATGTAGGGTGGTACAGAACACAAGACATACAGGGTGGTACAGAACACAAGACATACAGGGTGGTACAGAACACAAGACAGGGTGGTACAGAACAAAAGTCATGTAGGGTGGTACAGAACAAAAGACATGTAGGGTGGTACAGAACAAAAGACATGTAGGGTGGTACAGAACAAAAGACATGTAGGGTGGTACAGAACACGAGACATGTAGGGTGGTACAGAACAAAAGACATGTAGGGTGGTACAGAACAAAAGACATGTAGGGTGGTACAGAACAAAAGACATACAGGGTGGTACAGAACACAAGACATACAGGGTGGTACAGAACAAAAGACATGTAGGGTGGTACAGAACAAAAGACATGTAGGGTGGTACAGAACAAAAGACATACAGGGTGGTACAGAACACAAGACATACAGGGTGGTACAGAACAAAAGACATTCAGGGTGGTACAGAACACAAGACATGTAGGGTGGTACAGAACACAAGACATACAGGGTGGTACAGAACACAAGACATACAGGGTGGTACAGAACACAAGACAGGGTGGTACAGAACAAAAGTCATGTAGGGTGGTACAGAACAAAAGACATGTAGGGTGGTACAGAACAAAAGACATGTAGGGTGGTACAGAACACGAGACATGTAGGGTGGTACAGAACAAAAGACATGTAGGGTGGTACAGAACAAAAGACATGTAGGGTGGTACAGAACAAAAGACATGTAGGGTGGTACAGAACAAAAGACATGTAGGGTGGTACAGAACACAAGACATGTAGGGTGGTACAGAACACAAGACATACAGGGTGGTACAGAACAAAAGACATGTAGGGTGGTACAGAACACAAGACATGTAGGGTGGTACAGAACACAAGACATACAGGGTGGTACAGAACACAAGATATACAGGGTGGTACAGAACACAAGACGGTGGTACAGAACACAAGACATACAGGGTGGTACAGACCACAAGACATACAGGATGGTACAGAACAAAAGACATGTAGGGTGGTACAGAACAAAAGACATGTAGGGTGGTACAGAACACAAGACATGTAGGGTGGTACAGAACACAAGACATACAGGGTGGTACAGAACAAAAGATATGTAGGGTGGTACAGAACACAAGACATACAGGGTGGTACAGAACAAAAGACATGTAGGGTGGTACAGAACACAAGACATGTAGGGTGGTACAGAACAAAAGACATGTAGGGTGGTACAGAACAAAAGAATGTAGGGTGGTACAGAACACAAGACATGTAGGGTGGTACAGAACACAAGAAATACAGGGTGGTACAGAACACAAGACGGTGGTACAGAACACAAGATGTGTAGGGTGGTACAGAACACAAGACATGTAGGGTGGTACAGAACACAAGACATACAGGGTGGTACAGAACACAAGACATGTAGGGTGGTACAGAACACAAGACATGTAGGGTGGTACAGAACACAAGACGGTGGTACAGAACACAAGACATACAGGGTGGTACAGAACAAAAGACGTACAGGGTGGTACAGAACAAAAGACATACAGGGTGGTACAGAACACAAGACATACAGGGTGGTACAGAACACAAGACATGTAGGGTGGTACAGAACACAAGACATGTAGGGTGGTACAGAACACAAGACATGTAGGGTGGTACAGAACACAAGACATGTAGGTTGGTACAGAACACAAGACATACAGGGTGGTACAGAACACAAGACATGTAGGGTGGTACAGAACACAAGACATGTAGGGTGGTACAGAACAAAAGACATACAGGGTGGTACAGAACACAAGACATACAGGGTGGTACAGAACAAAAGACATACAGGGTGGTACAGAACACAAGACATACAGGGTGGTACAGAACACAAGACATGTAGGGTGGTACAGAACACAAGACATGTAGGGTGGTACAGAACACAAGACATGTAGGGTGGTACAGAACACAAGACATGTAGGGTGGTACAGAACACAAGACATACAGGGTGGTACAGAACACAAGACATACAGGGTGGTACAGAACACAAGACAGGGTGGTACAGAACACAAGACATGTAGGGTGGTACAGAACACAAGACATGTAGGGTGGTACAGAACACAAGACATACAGGGTGGTACAGAACACAAGACATACAGGGTGGTACAGAACACAAGACATGTAGGGTGGTACAGAACACAAGACATGTAGGGTGGTACAGAACACAAGACATGTAGGGTGGTACAGAACACAAGACATGTAGGGTGGTACAGAACAAAAGACATACAGGGTGGTACAGAACACAAGACATACAGGGTGGTACAGAACACAAGACATGTAGGGTGGTACAGAACACAAGACATACAGGGTGGTACAGAACACAAGACATGTAGGGTGGTACAGAACACAAGACATGTAGGGTGGTACAGAACACAAGACATACAGGGTGGTACAGAACACAAGACATACAGGGTGGTACAGAACACAAGACAGGGTGGTACAGAACAAAAGTCATGTAGGGTGGTACAGAACAAAAGACATGTAGGGTGGTACAGAACAAAAGACATGTAGGGTGGTACAGAACACGAGACATGTAGGGTGGTACAGAACAAAAGACATGTAGGGTGGTACAGAACAAAAGACATGTAGGGTGGTACAGAACAAAAGACATACAGGGTGGTACAGAACACAAGACATACAGGGTGGTACAGAACAAAAGACATACAGGGTGGTACAGAACACAAGACATGTAGGGTGGTACAGAACACAAGACATACAGGGTGGTACAGAACACAAGACATACAGGGTGGTACAGAACACAAGACATGTAGGGTGGTACAGAACACAAGACATGTAGGGTGGTACAGAACACAAGACATACAGGGTGGTACAGAACACAAGACATACAGGGTGGTACAGAACACAAGACAGGGTGGTACAGAACAAAAGTCATGTAGGGTGGTACAGAACAAAAGACATGTAGGGTGGTACAGAACAAAAGACATGTAGGGTGGTACAGAACACGAGACATGTAGGGTGGTACAGAACAAAAGACATGTAGGGTGGTACAGAACAAAAGACATGTAGGGTGGTACAGAACAAAAGACATGTAGGGTGGTACAGAACACAAGACATGTAGGGTGGTACAGAACACAAGACATACAGGGTGGTACAGAACACAAGACGGTGGTACAGAACAAAAGACATGTAGGGTGGTACAGAACAAAAGACATGTAGGGTGGTACAGAACAAAAGACATGTAGGGTGGTACAGAACACGAGACATGTAGGGTGGTACAGAACAAAAGACATGTAGGGTGGTACAGAACAAAAGACATGTAGGGTGGTACAGAACAAAAGACATGTAGGGTGGTACAGAACACAAGACATGTAGGGTGGTACAGAACACAAGACATACAGGGTGGTACAGAACACAAGACGGTGGTACAGAACAAAAGACATGTAGGGTGGTACAGAACAAAAGACATGTAGGGTGGTACAGAACACAAGACATGTAGGGTGGTACAGAACACAAGACATACAGGGTGGTACAGAACAAAAGACATGTAGGGTGGTACAGAACACAAGACATGTAGGGTGGTACAGAACAAAAGACATGTAGGGTGGTACAGAACACAAGACATGTAGGGTGGTACAGAACACAAGACATACAGGGTGGTACAGAACACAAGACGGTGGTACAGAACAAAAGACATGTAGGGTGGTACAGAACAAAAGACATGTAGGGTGGTACAGAACACAAGACATGTAGGGTGGTACAGAACACAAGACATACAGGGTGGTACAGAACAAAAGACATGTAGGGTGGTACAGAACACAAGACATGTAGGGTGGTACAGAACACAAGACATACAGGGTGGTACAGAACACAAGATATACAGGGTGGTACAGAACACAAGACGGTGGTACAGAACACAAGACATACAGGGTGGTACAGAACACAAGACATACAGGGTGGTACAGACCACAAGACATACAGGGTGGTACAGAACAAAAGACATGTAGGGTGGTACAGAACAAAAGACATGTAGGGTGGTACAGAACACAAGACATGTAGGGTGGTACAGAACACAAGACATACAGGGTGGTACAGAACAAAAGATATGTAGGGTGGTACAGAACACAAGACATACAGGGTGGTACAGAACAAAAGACATGTAGGGTGGTACAGAACACAAGACATGTAGGGTGGTACAGAACAAAAGACATGTAGGGTGGTACAGAACAAAAGAATGTAGGGTGGTACAGAACACAAGACATGTAGGGTGGTACAGAACACAAGAAATACAGGGTGGTACAGAACACAAGACGGTGGTACAGAACACAAGATGTGTAGGGTGGTACAGAACACAAGACATGTAGGGTGGTACAGAACACAAGACATACAGGGTGGTACAGAACACAAGACATGTAGGGTGGTACAGAACACAAGACATGTAGGGTGGTACAGAACACAAGACGGTGGTACAGAACACAAGACATACAGGGTGGTACAGAACAAAAGACGTACAGGGTGGTACAGAACAAAAGACATACAGGGTGGTACAGAACACAAGACATACAGGGTGGTACAGAACACAAGACATGTAGGGTGGTACAGAACACAAGACATGTAGGGTGGTACAGAACACAAGACATGTAGGGTGGTACAGAACACAAGACATGTAGGTTGGTACAGAACACAAGACATACAGGGTGGTACAGAACACAAGACATGTAGGGTGGTACAGAACAAAAGACATACAGGGTGGTACAGAACACAAGACATGTAGGGTGGTACAGAACAAAAGACATACAGGGTGGTACAGAACACAAGACATACAGGGTGGTACAGAACAAAAGACATACAGGGTGGTACAGAACACAAGACATACAGGGTGGTACAGAACACAAGACATGTAGGGTGGTACAGAACACAAGACATGTAGGGTGGTACAGAACACAAGACATGTAGGGTGGTACAGAACACAAGACATACAGGGTGGTACAGAACACAAGACATACAGGGTGGTACAGAACACAAGACAGGGTGGTACAGAACACAAGACATGTAGGGTGGTACAGAACACAAGACATGTAGGGTGGTACAGAACACAAGACATACAGGGTGGTACAGAACACAAGACATACAGGGTGGTACAGAACACAAGACATGTAGGGTGGTACAGAACACAAGACATGTAGGGTGGTACAGAACACAAGACATGTAGGGTGGTACAGAACACAAGACATGTTGGGTGGTACAGAACAAAAGACATACAGGGTGGTACAGAACACAAGACATGTAGGGTGGTACAGAACAAAAGACATACAGGGTGGTACAGAACACAAGACATGTAGGGTGGTACAGAACAAAAGACATACAGGGTGGTACAGAACACAAGACATGTAGGGTGGTACAGAACACAAGACATGTAGGGTGGTACAGAACACAAGACATGTAGGGTGGTACAGAACAAAAGACATACAGGGTGGTACAGAACACAAGACATGTAGGGTGGTACAGAACACAAGACATGTAGGGTGGTACAGAACACAAGACATACAGGGTGGTACAGCACACAAGACATACAGGGTGGTACAGAACAAAAGACATACAGGGTGGTACAGAACACAAGACATACAGGGTGGTACAGAACAAAAGACATACAGGGTGGTACAGAACACAAGACATGTAGGGTGGTACAGAACAAAAGACATATAGGGTGGTACAGAACACAAGACATGTAGGGTGGTACAGAACAAAAGACATACAGGGTGGTACAGAACACAAGACATGTAGGGTGGTACAGAACACAAGACATACAGGGTGGTACAGAACACAAGACATGTAGGGTGGTACAGAACAAAAGACATACAGGGTGGTACAGAACACAAGACATGTAGGGTGGTACAGAACAAAAGACATATAGGGTGGTACAGAACACAAGACATGTAGGGTGGTACAGAACAAAAGACATACAGGGTGGTACAGAACACAAGACATGTAGGGTGGTACAGAACACAAGACATGTAGGGTGGTACAGAACACAAGACACACAGGGTGGTACAGAACACAAGACATACAGGGTGGTACAGAACACAAGACAGGGTGGTACAGAACACAAGACATGTAGGGTGGTACAGAACACAAGACATGTAGGGTGGTACAGAACACAAGACATACAGGGTGGTACAGAACACAAGACATACAGGGTGGTACAGAACACAAGACATGTAGGGTGGTACAGAACACAAGACATGTAGGGTGGTACAGAACACAAGACATGTAGGGTGGTACAGAACACAAGACATGTAGGGTGGTACAGAACAAAAGATATACAGGGTGGTACAGAACACAAGACATGTAGGGTGGTACAGAACACAAGACATGTAGGGTGGTACAGAACACAAGACATACAGGGTGGTACAGAACACAAGACATACAGGGTGGTACAGAACACAAGACATACAGGGTGGTACAGAACACAAGACATACAGGGTGGTACAGAACACAAGACATGTAGGGTGGTACAGCACACAAGACATACAGGGTGGTACAGAACAAAAGACATACAGGGTGGTACAGAACACAAGACATACAGGGTGGTACAGAACAAAAGACATACAGGGTGGTACAGAACACAAGACATGTAGGGTGGTACAGAACAAAAGACATATAGGGTGGTACAGAACACAAGACATACAGGGTGGTACAGAATAAAAGACATACAGGGTGGTACAGAACAAAAGACATACAGGGTGGTACAGAACACAAGACATACAGGGTGGTACAGAATAAAAGACATACAGGGTGGTACAGAACAAAAGACATGCAGGGTGGTACAGAACACAAGACATACAGGGTGGTACAGAACACAAGACATGTAGGGTGGTACAGAACACAAGACATACAGGGTGGTACAGAACAAAAGACATACAGGGTGGTACAGAACACAAGACATACAGGGTGGTACAGAACACAAGACATACAGGGTGGTACAGAACAGGACATACAGGGTGGTACAGAACAGGACATACAGGGTGGTACAGAACAGGACATACAGGGTGGTACAGAACAGGACATACAGGGTGGTACAGAACAGGACATACAGGGTGGTACAGAACAGGACATACAGGGTGGTACAGAACAGGACATACAGGGTGGTACAGAACAGGACATACAGGGTGGTACAGAACAAGACATACAGGGTGGTACAGAACAGGACATACAGGGTGGTACAGAACAGGACATACAGGGTGGTACAGAACACAAGACATACAGGGTGGTACAGAACAGGACATACAGGGTGGTACAGAACACAAGACATGTAGGGTGGTACAGAACACAAGACATACAGGGTGGTACAGAACACAAGACATACAGGGTGGTACAGAACACAAGACATACAGGGTGGTACAGAACACAAGACATACAGGGTGGTACAGAACACAAGACATGTAGGGTGGTACAGCACACAAGACATACAGGGTGGTACAGAACACAAGACATACAGGGTGGTACAGAACAAAAGACATACAGGGTGGTACAGAACACAAGACATACAGGGTGGTACAGAACACAAGACATACAGGGTGGTACAGAACACAAGACATGTAGGGTGGTACAGAATAAAAGACATACAGGGTGGTACAGAATAAAAGACATACAGGGTGGTACAGAACAAAAGACATACAGGGTGGTACAGAACACAAGACATACAGGGTGGTACAGAATAAAAGACATACAGGGTGGTACAGAACAAAAGACATACAGGGTGGTACAGAACACAAGACATACAGGGTGGTACAGAACACAAGACATGTAGGGTGGTACAGAACACAAGACATACAGGGTGGTACAGAACAAAAGACATACAGGGTGGTACAGAACACAAGACATACAGGGTGGTACAGAACACAAGACATACAGGGTGGTACAGAACAGGACATACAGGGTGGTACAGAACAGGACATACAGGGTGGTACAGAACAGGACATACAGGGTGGTACAGAACAGGACATACAGGGTGGTACAGAACAGGACATACAGGGTGGTACAGAACAGGACATACAGGGTGGTACAGAACAGGACATACAGGGTGGTACAGAACAAGACATACAGGGTGGTACAGAACAGGACATACAGGGTGGTACAGAACAGGACATACAGGGTGGTACAGAACACAAGACATACAGGGTGGTACAGAACAGGACATACAGGGTGGTACAGAACACAAGACATACAGGGTGGTACAGAACAGGACATACAGGGTGGTACAGAACAGGACATACAGGGTGGTACAGAACAGGACATACAGGGTGGTACAGAACACAAGACATACAGGGTGGTACAGAACAGGACATACAGGGTGGTACAGAACAGGACATACAGGGTGGTACAGAACAGGACATACAGGGTGGTACAGAACACAACCCCGGAGTGTGGGTGACCCTGACACGCTGACACAGGGTAATCCAGGTAGGGTTTCTAGGTGCCCCGAATGTGCTCAGCACAAACTTGGGTAACTTGGGTAGCTTGAGCACAGTTGTTAAGACATTGAGATTTATAGATTTCATGGCAGCCATCTTGGACGCCATCTTTGCTTTGATCATTTGATTAGGTACTCTCGCCCAGAAAACCTTTCTTTTAGATACTTTAGTCAGTAAAACCTCGATATACATGCAAAATATAATCTTTCATTCAAATACTTGGCTTTTAAATTGAACTTTTCAATCAAGATGGCGGCCATCTTGGAATTTTGCGTGGCTGACGCCTTTTTAACAAGAAGTGGACCTCAAAGAGTATTTGTGCCAAATTTCATGCTTGCATCACAAACCGGAGTATTCTGGGGTATCTTGCAGTTTTGTGCTGCACCACGAGTCTCCTGGTCGCTGCAGGCGCACAGCGCTGCTGCAGGCGCACAGCGCCGCTGCAGTGCATTTGACACATTTGGAAGGATTATTAAGTAAATGGTAAATGGTCTAGATTTATATAGCGCCTTCTAACCACACTGAGGTAGTCCCAAAGCGCTTTACATATCAGCTCATTCACCCATTCACGCTCACATTCACACACCAATGGGACAGAGCTGCCATGCAAGGCGCTAGTCGACCACTGGGAGCAATTTAGGGTTCAGTGTCTTGCCCAAGGACACTTCGACTCATAGACCAGTGTAGACTGGGATCGAACCTCCGACCTCTCACTCCGAAAGACGACCACTCTACCACCTGAGCCACGGTCGCCAAGTACAGTATAGTTGACAAAAACACACTGGCGGCTGCCCAGAGTACAGACTCCACAGGGGCCCCGGGCACCAGCTCGCATGTGGTTTCCAGAAATGTATTTCTGAAAACAAATAAGCTGTAAATTTAAAACGCCGCTTTATAGACGACGGCTTTGAGTGATGCCTTCAGGTGCTTGTTAACGAGCTGCGGGACCCATTCAGGAGCAACATTACCTGCTTTTTTCTGCATTATTGGTTTGAAGGATTGGCTTTCAAAGTGTGTTTATAACGGTGTAAAGACATCGTCGTGTCCCGATGTCAGAAATGGGACAATGCCGCTTTGAGTGATGCCTTCAGGGGCATCATGCAAGAGTGCCCTCCGACATATTAGAAACAAAGCCATATACTATACTAAATATATATGGACATATACCTGAAACATATATGAATTCAAAATATGTAGAAGTATATCACACCAGATATATTGTCTTGGTTGTCCACTGAGGGTGTGGTCCATGGACGAGTTGTCCTACAATCATGTTTGACTCCCCTGGTGGAAAGTGAAGGTGAATTTAAGTGGAGGAGTCAGAGCAGCGCAGCGCAGCAGGGAGGCAACCGTCATTCAGATGTCAAAACTCATATCTGAACACGACTGGATATCTGGATCGTACAGACGTGCATGGCGTCACAGGTTCTACTGTGCAACGTTGCAGCCATGAGTGAAAAGTGCTGGGAGCTGAATCTCCTGCCACAATGTTCCTATTTAGATACGGAAAAATAAAAGCCTCTGCCATTAACGGTCAGCATAAAATGATTTTCAGGTGAAGGTCATCCACTTTGCTGGACACAAAAGCATAATCAGAGCACAATTCTCTTAACCCATTCATTTATTAATTAAATATGCACTCAGTAACGGCACAATTGAAATTGTAGTGCAGTAAACTACTTTTATATAAACAGTACTGTAAACTGTATGTAAAAGTACTGAGTTTCAAAAGGACTTAAGGTAGAAGCACACAGAAAAACGAATGACAGTAAAGCAAGTAAATGTAATCGGTTCCTTTGAACCTCTGCTCACAAGCTGAAACTCCAGGACACTTCAGAATGTTGGTGATTGAACCAAGCCTCAATCCAACTCTTCTCTGGGACCAGAAATGATGTGAAGGAGGCGAGTGACGGTCCGTCAAGCTGCTTCATAGAACCAGAGAAAGGCAAAACCAGTCATACAATGTTATTTCTCCATTTTAATGGTTAAAAAAATACTTCTTTGCTCAAAGAGACAACAATGAGTCCCTGTCTGTTGAAGAAACGAGGGATGAAACAATAATGACCACCAGGTGATGACAGGTGGAGCGAGGGAGGATGAGGTACATGTTTCTGAGGTGAGGAAACAAAAAAGGCACAATTTACAATCAATCATGCCCAAATTCACGATAATGATAATGATAATAATAATAACAATAACAATAATAATAATAATAACAACAACAACAATATCACAGCTAAAGAAAAATCTGAAAATCTTTAACCACAAAAAATACAGTTCAATTTTACAAGGCAAATCTTGCCCATGATGCTGTTGGGGGGGTCTGTACACTGCGACGGGGGGGTCTGACAGCAGCTTCACCTGACCACCAGACAGGACACGCACAGTTTGGAGGGCCCGATGCAGTCGTCGTGGCAGAAGGCACCGCAGCCTTGGCACATGATCATGGCTTTGAGGCGGCACGAGCACTTGAGCGCCACCTCCTCGGCCGTACCGTCCGTGAAGGCCTGGATGCTCAGGGTGGTCTGGCCGGAGGCCAGGCGGGGGCGCAGCTGCAGCACGCCGTCCGCCACGCTGCGAGAGAAGCTGCCGTTGTCCATGACGGACACGTTGGCGGTGTAGCTGACGCCTCCTCCGCCCGGCTTGGGAAGCTTCCCGTACAGCTGGAAGGGCAGCGAGGAGACGGCGGAGGAGGGCGAGGGCGAGGAGGAGGAGCAGGGGGAGGAGTACGGGCCTTTCATGTGCTCTTTCTTGGCCATGCGGGCCAAAGTCATCTCCATGTTGAGCAGTCCCTCCATGGCGCCTCCGCTCAGGTAGCCGTCCACACAGCTGGACGCCTCCTTCTTGGTGATGCTGAGGACGGCGGAGGACGACTGGACCTGGCAGGACGCCCGGACACTCACCTCGCCCTTCACCGCAGCGGGAGACAGCTGGGACTGAGGACCGCGCCAGTTCACCTTGAGGCTGGGCACCTCGGGCGGACAGGGGTCGGCGTGAGGCGGGGAGGGGCCCGCCGGGCCGGTCGCCAGGGCCCGGGGGCCGGAGTGAGGGCGGTCCGGAGTGGCTCCCTGGGGGGGCTGAGGACCCAGGGGCTCCACAAGGGTGGGAAAGCTCTGGTCCACCTTGCTTCTGGAGGAGGAGGGGGGCAGGGAGGTGATGACGGGGACCGCACTGGGGGTCTGCTGAGGCTGGTACTTGGACCCGGCGGGGGTCTCCATCAGGCAGGACACGGGCCGGCTCGTCTGGAACTTGGTGGTGGTCAGGTCCGGGCTCCGGGACTGCACCGACACCTCTGGCCTTCTGCGGGGGACGGGGGTTCTCTCTGCTGGGGGGGGCAGGCGGCTGATCTCCAGCCTGTTGGCAGAGTGAGGGGGCAGAACCTTCTCCAGGGACAAACTGCCCTGCAGGAGCTGAGTGACCAGAGGGTTGTTGGCCTCCACACTGGACACGGGCCTGGCGGAGTGAACCGGTCTCTTAGGGGCCCCCGCAGGGGACCTGGAGGGGGTCTGGCCCTCGTCGTCAGAAGACCTCTGCCTGGAGGCTCTGCTGTCGTCTTCAGGCTCCACTTTCACCACCACATGAGAGTCTCTCAGCCCCGGGGGCAGCACAGCGGGGGCAGAGTGGTGTTCTGGAGGCAAGCCGTTGGGGAAGCAGGGCTGGATGACGGTCTGGCCCTGGCGAGCCGTCACGTGGGCCTGGATGACCGGCTGCTGGTTCTGTGGAGGAGGGCTGCAGATGACCAGGTTCCTCTGGCTGCTGAGCTGGGGGGGCCAGTCCCGCTCCGCCTCCTGAACCTCGTTCTCACAGTCTGAAGCAGTCTCTGTTGAGTCGCTGTGTGTGCCCATCTCGTCCTCTTTGTCCGTCCCAGAGCTGTCCAGGAGGCCGGAGGACGCGCCCGGCTGATGCTTCTTGATAGCTAAATGAGACGAAGCCTCTTGAGCATCAACCCGCCGAGAACCGTGCTGGATGACACTACCGAGATCCGCCTCTTTTGCTTGTTCCTGCTCTTTGGCCTGAGTGTTGACCAGCGTCTGAATAACGTCCACACCCTGAGCCCCAAATCTGGGAAGAGAATCAGGGATTGAGGTTGTGGCCAGTGAAGGCTTGTCACACTCCTGGTCTACATTCTGAGAGGGAGCAGCAGACTGGTGTCCTTCGCTCTGCCTACCTGATGGTTGGTGTTCAGGAGAGAGCATGTTGGAGGAGCTCTCCTCCTCCACCGTGGTGTGATCCTGCTGAGGACTGGGGGTCTCTGGGGGGTCCGAGGAGATGGAGGCTGAGGTAGTGGATGCTGAAGCCCGGGAGGGAGGCTCTACATTAAGAAGCTGTAGTTGTGTTCCCGACGAATTAGAGCTCGAAGACGATTCCTGCTCCTCCATCCCACTATCATCTCCTCCTCCTCCTCCTCCTCCTCCTCCTCCATCTCCTCTTCCTCCTCCTCTTCTTCTTCCTCCGTCTCCTCTTCCTCCTCCTCCTCCTCCTCCTCCTCCTCCTCCTCCTCCATCTCCTCCTCCTCCTCCTCCTCCGGGCTCGATAGGTCCTGGGTGTTCTCTTGCTCGTCGTCCACTGCTGCTATCCGGTAGCCCAGCAGGAGGCCGCAGCCTGGCGCCGGCCGGCCCTGACCCTTCGCCAGAGGCTGCAAAAGCAGCAGCGGCCTCGCGCTGGGCCCGGGCTTGCTGAGCACGGGCTTTGATGTCCGCCAAGGTGCGTGCCCCACCTGTCCCCGACCGCCGCGAGCCCTCGCCTGGCGGCACAATGCGGGGGCATATTTGGTAGGTGGGGTGGCCTTTGACCCAGGGCGGTTTGATTCTGGACAGTTGAATCTGTGGCAGACAACAACAGACAGTTTGACTGGATAACAATCGATCTTAAAGGTTCAAATCTGTCGAATGTGCATGGATTTTATACCACCGAGACTGGAAATCTTACCCGGATCGGCGGCACCTTGGGTTCTTCGGTTGTCGGCTGGGGCTTCTCTGAACGGACACCGTCAATTGTGGTACGAAAGGACTGACGGTCGTCAAGCCGCGGCCTCTTTTCGGGGAAGCTAGAGAAGGCCTCTGCCTCGTCCGGCCTCCTCTTCTGGTCCTTGGTCTGGTTGCTGGGCACGGGGGTGGTGGCCGGACTGGCCGACGGGCTGCTCTCCCGGCTGCTGGTGGCCGTTCCTCCGGTGACGGAGGTCACCACAGAAGCCGTGTCATCCAGGGGGTCTGCGGCCACCACGGCACTGGACGATGCCGAGGAAGATGAAGAAGAGTCCAGGCCTGCGGTGAAAGCACCCTGTCTGTCAGAAGGTGAGGAAGGTGAAGAGGCCGGTGAGGAAGCAGAAGAGGAGGAAGAGGAGGAGGAGGATGGAGAGGTTGTGGAGGCCAGGACCGGCGCCACCTCCTCTGGGAGCAGGCGGACAGCAACCTCAGGCTCTTCGTTTGCACTGATGGAGGCGGGGCTGGGGCTGGGGCTGGGGGTGGGGGTGGGGGTGGGGCTGGGGGTGGGACTGCGGGTGGGGCTGGGGGTGGGGGTGGGAGCAGGAGTGGGGGCTGGCAGTGCCTCTGGTTCTGGAGTGGGACAGGGCTTTGGCTCGGTGAGGGGATTGTCAGCGGGGAGCTCCACAGCACAGTCACCCTGAAGAACCACCTCTGCTTGGACCAGAGGGTTCTCGGACGAGGGCGAGCCCAGGGGGGCCGCCGAGACGTCCAGAGGAGCGCTGGGCTCCGGGGGTTCTGCCAGCTGCAGGGCTGGGGTCGGCTTACAGAGGGTCCGGCGGGCCCTGCGACGAAGGTCTGCACGAGTGCGTCTTCTCATCCGCCGGCCCACGCTGCGACGTTTGGGAGCCCCGGTGGCCACCGCGGCCACGTCACTGTCCAACACGCTGGACGCCACTTCACTGGCCTCACTCATAGTCAGCTTCAGAGACTCCTCCCGGGTCAGGCCAGACCTGCACACAAAGCACTGCTCAGGATTTCCAGTTCAAAGGATCAAAGGATATGATGGGCATAGAGAACGTGTATTAAAAGAATGACGTCCAGCCTCAACAGGATCATCATAGATAAGATGACCTAAACTATTAAACTGACTTACTTTTGTCCATGATACTCCTCAAAGAACTTCTCCTTCCACGGCTCCACCTTCTTCTCTTTCTCCATTTCCTGTCGGAATCGCACCTGCATCTCGTGGGTGAACTCGCCTGCCAGGTCAAACATGTACAGTTAGTTTAAGAGGCGCTTCTACTGTCTCACTTACAGAACACAATGATGCTCACTTGTCAAAATTGTTCAGTAAAAAGCCAAACAAAGGCTTTAGAACTACAAAGACAAATTCTGGACCTTGAAAACTGGCCATAATGTAAATTAATCATCATGATATCCTACCATCTGAACAGCAGTGTGGAGTCCCACTAGACATAGTTATTGGAAGACAAAATCTGTTTGAACGATGATGAAATGGGTGACTTTCCCTCGTTTCAAGATGGGTTTTAACAGTATGAGCAAAATTAATGCATGGAGATGTGCTGTGGTTCGGACAGTCCTGATAATCACCACATTAAGAAGAGAACCGAGAACAGCATGGGGCCTAACCCTGGTCCTCCAGAGCCCCTGTCCTGCAGGTTTTAGCTCCTCCCAGATGCAGCACACCTCATTGCAATGAGGGGCTTTTTCACAAGCTTGGTGATGACATCATCACTAGATTCAGGTCTGCTGACGCAGGGGTCCGTCCAAAATGTCCGTCCCGTCTCCTTAACTATCGACATTTACTGAACCTGGAAGTGTTTTATATAGCGGCCATGATAACGACTGTCTGGATCCTCAACAAGCAAAACAAACGGAGGCTCGCTGCTTCCTGTAGAGCCTCCTTTAGCCTAGGAAACACTGATGCTTCCTTTAGCCTAGGAAACACTGATGCTTCCTTTAGCCTAGGAAACACTGATGCCTCCTTTAGCCTAGGAAACACTGATGCCTCCTTTAGCCTAGGAAACACTGATGCCTCCTTTAGCCTAGGAAACACTGATGCTTCCTTTAGCCTAGGAAACACTGATGCCTCCTTTAGCCTAGGAAACACTGATGCCTCCTTTAGCCTAGGAAACACTGATGCTTCCTTTAGCCTAGGAAACACTAATGCCTCCTTTAGCCTAGGAAACACTGATGCCTCCTTTAGCCTAGGAAACACTGATGCCTCCTTTAGCCTAGGAAACACTGATGCCTCCTTTAGCCTAGGAAACACTGATGCGTCCTTTAGCCTAGGAAACACTGATGCCTCCTTTAGCCTAGGAAACACTGATGCCTCCTTTAGCCTAGGAAACACTGATGCCTCCTTTAGCCTAGGAAACACTGATGCTTCCTTTAGCCAAAGAAACACTGATGCCTCCTTTAGCCTAGGAAACACTGATGCCTCCTTTAGCCTAGGAAACACTGATGCTTCCTTTAGCCTAGGAAACACTGATGCCTCCTTTAGCCTAGGAAACACTGATGCCTCCTTTAGCCTAGGAAACACTGATGCCTCCTTTAGCCTAGGAAACACTGATGCCTCCTTTAGCTTAGGAAACACTGATGCTTCCTTTAGCCTAAGAAACACTGATGCCTCCTTTAGCCTAGGAAACACTGATGCTTCCTTTAGCCTAAGAAACACTGATGCCTCCTTTAGCCTAGGAAACACTGATGCTTCCTTTAGCCTAGGAAACACTGATGCTTCCTTTAGCCTAGGAAACACTGATGCTTCCTTTAGCCTAGGAAACACTGATGCCTCCTTTAGCCTAGGAAACACTGATGCTTCCTTTAGCCTAAGAAACACTGATGCTTCCTTTAGCCTAAGAAACACTGATGCCTCCTTTAGCCTAGGAAACACTGATGCTTCCTTTAGCCTTGGAAACATTGATGCCTCCTTTGGCCTAGGAAACACTGATGCTTCCTTTAGCCTAGGAAACACTGATGCTTCCTGTAGAGCCTCCTTTAGCCTAGGAAACACTGATGCCTCCTTTAGCCTAGGAAACACTGATGCCTCCTTTAGCCTAGGAAACACTGATGCCTCCTTTAGCCTAGGAAACACTGATGCTTCCTTTAGCCTAGGAAACACTGATGCTTCCTGTAGAGCCTCCTTTAGCCTAGGAAACACTGATGCTTCCTTTAGCCTAAGAAACACTGATGCCTCCTTTAGCCTAGGAAACACTGATGCTTCCTTTAGCCTAGGAAACACTGATGCTTCCTTTAGCCTAGGAAACACTGATGCTTCCTTTAGCCTAGGAAACACTGATGCCTCCTTTAGCCTAGGAAACACTGATGCTTCCTTTAGCCTAAGAAACACTGATGCCTCCTTTAGCCTAGGAAACACTGATGCTTCCTTTAGCCTTGGAAACACTGATGCTTCCTGTAGAGCCTCCTTTAGCCTAGGAAACACTGATGCCTCCTTTAGCCTAGGAAACACTGATGCCTCCTTTAGCCTAGGAAACACTGATGCCTCCTTTAGCCTAGGAAACACTGATGCTTCCTTTAGCCTAGGAAACACTGATGCTTCCTGTAGAGCCTCCTTTAGCCTAGGAAACACTGATGCTTCCTTTAGCCTAGGAAACACTGATGCTTCCTATAGCCTAGGAAACACTGATGCTTCCTGTAGAGCCTCCTTTAGCCTAGGAAACACTGATGCCTCCTTTGGCCTAGGAAACACTGGTGCCTCCTTTAGCCTAGGAAACACTGATGCCTCCTTTAGCCTAGGAAACACTGATGCTTCCTTTAGAGCCTCCTTTAGCCTAGGAAACACCGATGTCTCCTTTGGCCTAGGAAACACTGATGCCTCCTTTAGCCTAGGAAACACTGTTGCCTCCTATAGCCTAGGAAACACTGATGCTTCCTTTAGAGCCTCCTTTAGCCTAGGAAACACTGATGCTTCCTTTAGCCTAGGAAACACTGATGCCTCCTTTAGCCTTGGAAACACTGATGCTTCCTTTAGCCTAGGAAACACTGATGCCTCCTTTAGCCTAGGAAACACTGATGCCTCCTTTAGCCTAAGAAACACTGATGCCTCCTTTAGCCTAGGAAACACTGATGCCTCCTTTGGCCTTGGAAACACTGATGCCTCCTTTGGCCTAGGAAACACTGATGCCTCCTTTGGCCTAGGAAACACTGATGCCTCCTTTGGCCTAGGAAACACTGATGCCTCCTTTGGCCTAGGAAACACTGATGCCTCCTTTAGCCTAGGAAACACTGATGCCTCCTTTGGCCTAGGAAACACTGATGCCTCCTTTGGCCTAGGAAACACTGATGCCTCCTTTGGCCTAAGAAACACTGATGCCTCCTTTAGCCTAGGAAACACTGATGCCTCCTTTGGCCTAGGAAACACTGATGCTTCCTTTAGCCTAGGAAACACTGATGCTTCCTTTAGCCAAAGAAACACTGATGCCTCCTTTAGCCTAGGAAACACTGATGCCTCCTTTAGCCTAGGAAACACTGATGCCTCCTTTAGCCTAGGAAACACTGATGCGTCCTTTAGCCTAGGAAACACTGATGCCTCCTTTAGCCTAGGAAACACTGATGCCTCCTTTAGCCTAGGAAACACTGATGCCTCCTTTAGCCTAGGAAACACTGATGCTTCCTTTAGCCAAAGAAACACTGATGCCTCCTTTAGCCTAGGAAACACTGATGCCTCCTTTAGCCTAGGAAACACTGATGCTTCCTTTAGCCTAGGAAACACTGATGCCTCCTTTAGCCTAGGAAACACTGATGCCTCCTTTAGCCTAGGAAACACTGATGCCTCCTTTAGCCTAGGAAACACTGATGCCTCCTTTAGCTTAGGAAACACTGATGCTTCCTTTAGCCTAAGAAACACTGATGCCTCCTTTAGCCTAGGAAACACTGATGCTTCCTTTAGCCTAAGAAACACTGATGCCTCCTTTAGCCTAGGAAACACTGATGCTTCCTTTAGCCTAGGAAACACTGATGCTTCCTTTAGCCTAGGAAACACTGATGCTTCCTTTAGCCTAGGAAACACTGATGCCTCCTTTAGCCTAGGAAACACTGATGCTTCCTTTAGCCTAAGAAACACTGATGCTTCCTTTAGCCTAAGAAACACTGATGCCTCCTTTAGCCTAGGAAACACTGATGCTTCCTTTAGCCTTGGAAACATTGATGCCTCCTTTGGCCTAGGAAACACTGATGCTTCCTTTAGCCTAGGAAACACTGATGCTTCCTGTAGAGCCTCCTTTAGCCTAGGAAACACTGATGCCTCCTTTAGCCTAGGAAACACTGATGCCTCCTTTAGCCTAGGAAACACTGATGCCTCCTTTAGCCTAGGAAACACTGATGCTTCCTTTAGCCTAGGAAACACTGATGCTTCCTGTAGAGCCTCCTTTAGCCTAGGAAACACTGATGCTTCCTTTAGCCTAAGAAACACTGATGCCTCCTTTAGCCTAGGAAACACTGATGCTTCCTTTAGCCTAGGAAACACTGATGCTTCCTTTAGCCTAGGAAACACTGATGCTTCCTTTAGCCTAGGAAACACTGATGCCTCCTTTAGCCTAGGAAACACTGATGCTTCCTTTAGCCTAAGAAACACTGATGCCTCCTTTAGCCTAGGAAACACTGATGCTTCCTTTAGCCTTGGAAACACTGATGCTTCCTGTAGAGCGTCCTTTAGCCTAGGAAACACTGATGCCTCCTTTAGCCTAGGAAACACTGATGCCTCCTTTAGCCTAGGAAACACTGATGCCTCCTTTAGCCTAGGAAACACTGATGCTTCCTTTAGCCTAGGAAACACTGATGCTTCCTGTAGAGCCTCCTTTAGCCTAGGAAACACTGATGCTTCCTTTAGCCTAGGAAACACTGATGCTTCCTATAGCCTAGGAAACACTGATGCTTCCTGTAGAGCCTCCTTTAGCCTAGGAAACACTGATGCTTCCTTTAGCCTAGGAAACACTGATGCTTCCTTTAGCCTAGGAAACACTGATGCCTCCTTTAGCCTAGGAAACACTGATGCTTCCTTTAGCCTAAGAAACACTGATGCTTCCTTTAGCCTAAGAAACACTGATGCCTCCTTTAGCCTAGGAAACACTGATGCTTCCTTTAGCCTTGGAAACATTGATGCCTCCTTTGGCCTAGGAAACACTGATGCTTCCTTTAGCCTAGGAAACACTGATGCTTCCTGTAGAGCCTCCTTTAGCCTAGGAAACACTGATGCCTCCTTTAGCCTAGGAAACACTGATGCCTCCTTTAGCCTAGGAAACACTGATGCCTCCTTTAGCCTAGGAAACACTGATGCTTCCTTTAGCCTAGGAAACACTGATGCTTCCTGTAGAGCCTCCTTTAGCCTAGGAAACACTGATGCTTCCTTTAGCCTAAGAAACACTGATGCCTCCTTTAGCCTAGGAAACACTGATGCTTCCTTTAGCCTAGGAAACACTGATGCTTCCTTTAGCCTAGGAAACACTGATGCTTCCTTTAGCCTAGGAAACACTGATGCCTCCTTTAGCCTAGGAAACACTGATGCTTCCTTTAGCCTAAGAAACACTGATGCCTCCTTTAGCCTAGGAAACACTGATGCTTCCTTTAGCCTTGGAAACACTGATGCTTCCTGTAGAGCCTCCTTTAGCCTAGGAAACACTGATGCCTCCTTTAGCCTAGGAAACACTGATGCCTCCTTTAGCCTAGGAAACACTGATGCCTCCTTTAGCCTAGGAAACACTGATGCTTCCTTTAGCCTAGGAAACACTGATGCTTCCTGTAGAGCCTCCTTTAGCCTAGGAAACACTGATGCTTCCTTTAGCCTAGGAAACACTGATGCTTCCTATAGCCTAGGAAACACTGATGCTTCCTGTAGAGCCTCCTTTAGCCTAGGAAACACTGATGCCTCCTTTGGCCTAGGAAACACTGGTGCCTCCTTTAGCCTAGGAAACACTGATGCCTCCTTTAGCCTAGGAAACACTGATGCTTCCTTTAGAGCCTCCTTTAGCCTAGGAAACACCGATGTCTCCTTTGGCCTAGGAAACACTGATGCCTCCTTTAGCCTAGGAAACACTGTTGCCTCCTATAGCCTAGGAAACACTGATGCTTCCTTTAGAGCCTCCTTTAGCCTAGGAAACACTGATGCTTCCTTTAGCCTAGGAAACACTGATGCCTCCTTTAGCCTTGGAAACACTGATGCTTCCTTTAGCCTAGGAAACACTGATGCCTCCTTTAGCCTAGGAAACACTGATGCCTCCTTTAGCCTAAGAAACACTGATGCCTCCTTTAGCCTAGGAAACACTGATGCCTCCTTTGGCCTTGGAAACACTGATGCCTCCTTTGGCCTAGGAAACACTGATGCCTCCTTTGGCCTAGGAAACACTGATGCCTCCTTTGGCCTAGGAAACACTGATGCCTCCTTTAGCCTAGGAAACACTGATGCCTCCTTTAGCCTAGGAAACACTGATGCCTCCTTTGGCCTAGGAAACACTGATGCCTCCTTTGGCCTAGGAAACACTGATGCCTCCTTTGGCCTAAGAAACACTGATGCCTCCTTTAGCCTAGGAAACACTGATGCCTCCTTTGGCCTAGGAAACACTGATGCTTCCTTTAGCCTAGGAAACACTGATGCTTCCTTTAGCCAAAGAAACACTGATGCCTCCTTTAGCCTAGGAAACACTGATGCCTCCTTTAGCCTAGGAAACACTGATGCCTCCTTTAGCCTAGGAAACACTGATGCGTCCTTTAGCCTAGGAAACACTGATGCCTCCTTTAGCCTAGGAAACACTGATGCCTCCTTTAGCCTAGGAAACACTGATGCCTCCTTTAGCCTAGGAAACACTGATGCTTCCTTTAGCCAAAGAAACACTGATGCCTCCTTTAGCCTAGGAAACACTGATGCCTCCTTTAGCCTAGGAAACACTGATGCTTCCTTTAGCCTAGGAAACACTGATGCCTCCTTTAGCCTAGGAAACACTGATGCCTCCTTTAGCCTAGGAAACACTGATGCCTCCTTTAGCCTAGGAAACACTGATGCCTCCTTTAGCTTAGGAAACACTGATGCTTCCTTTAGCCTAAGAAACACTGATGCCTCCTTTAGCCTAGGAAACACTGATGCTTCCTTTAGCCTAAGAAACACTGATGCCTCCTTTAGCCTAGGAAACACTGATGCTTCCTTTAGCCTAGGAAACACTGATGCTTCCTTTAGCCTAGGAAACACTGATGCCTCCTTTAGCCTAGGAAACACTGATGCTTCCTTTAGCCTAAGAAACACTGATGCTTCCTTTAGCCTAAGAAACACTGATGCCTCCTTTAGCCTAGGAAACACTGATGCTTCCTTTAGCCTTGGAAACATTGATGCCTCCTTTGGCCTAGGAAACACTGATGCTTCCTTTAGCCTAGGAAACACTGATGCTTCCTGTAGAGCCTCCTTTAGCCTAGGAAACACTGATGCCTCCTTTAGCCTAGGAAACACTGATGCCTCCTTTAGCCTAGGAAACACTGATGCCTCCTTTAGCCTAGGAAACACTGATGCTTCCTTTAGCCTAGGAAACACTGATGCTTCCTGTAGAGCCTCCTTTAGCCTAGGAAACACTGATGCTTCCTTTAGCCTAAGAAACACTGATGCCTCCTTTAGCCTAGGAAACACTGATGCTTCCTTTAGCCTAGGAAACACTGATGCTTCCTTTAGCCTAGGAAACACTGATGCTTCCTTTAGCCTAGGAAACACTGATGCCTCCTTTAGCCTAGGAAACACTGATGCTTCCTTTAGCCTAAGAAACACTGATGCCTCCTTTAGCCTAGGAAACACTGATGCTTCCTTTAGCCTTGGAAACACTGATGCTTCCTGTAGAGCCTCCTTTAGCCTAGGAAACACTGATGCCTCCTTTAGCCTAGGAAACACTGATGCCTCCTTTAGCCTAGGAAACACTGATGCCTCCTTTAGCCTAGGAAACACTGATGCTTCCTTTAGCCTAGGAAACACTGATGCTTCCTGTAGAGCCTCCTTTAGCCTAGGAAACACTGATGCTTCCTTTAGCCTAGGAAACACTGATGCTTCCTATAGCCTAGGAAACACTGATGCTTCCTGTAGAGCCTCCTTTAGC
The DNA here is from genome assembly GCF_963422515.1 of Blennius ocellaris. NCBI lineage: Eukaryota > Metazoa > Chordata > Actinopteri > Blenniiformes > Blenniidae > Blennius > Blennius ocellaris. The sequence goes on from NC_137654.1 coordinate 2,375,105, forward strand.
CTAGGAAACACTGATGCCTCCTTTGGCCTAGGAAACACTGGTGCCTCCTTTAGCCTAGGAAACACTGATGCCTCCTTTAGCCTAGGAAACACTGATGCTTCCTTTAGAGCCTCCTTTAGCCTAGGAAACACCGATGTCTCCTTTGGCCTAGGAAACACTGATGCCTCCTTTAGCCTAGGAAACACTGTTGCCTCCTATAGCCTAGGAAACACTGATGCTTCCTTTAGAGCCTCCTTTAGCCTAGGAAACACTGATGCTTCCTTTAGCCTAGGAAACACTGATGCCTCCTTTAGCCTTGGAAACACTGATGCTTCCTTTAGCCTAGGAAACACTGATGCCTCCTTTAGCCTAGGAAACACTGATGCCTCCTTTAGCCTAAGAAACACTGATGCCTCCTTTAGCCTAGGAAACACTGATGCCTCCTTTGGCCTTGGAAACACTGATGCCTCCTTTGGCCTAGGAAACACTGATGCCTCCTTTGGCCTAGGAAACACTGATGCCTCCTTTGGCCTAGGAAACACTGATGCCTCCTTTAGCCTAGGAAACACTGATGCCTCCTTTAGCCTAGGAAACACTGATGCCTCCTTTGGCCTAGGAAACACTGATGCCTCCTTTGGCCTAGGAAACACTGATGCCTCCTTTGGCCTAAGAAACACTGATGCCTCCTTTAGCCTAGGAAACACTGATGCCTCCTTTGGCCTAGGAAACACTGATGCTTCCTTTAGCCTAGGAAACACTGATGCTTCCTGTAGAGCCTCTTTTAGCCTAGGAAACACTGATGCCTCCTTTAGCCTAGGAAACACTGATGCTTCCTTTAGCCTAGGAAACACTGATGCTTCCTTTAGCCTAGGAAACACTGATGCTTCCTTTAGCCTAGGAAACACTGATGCTTCCTTTAGAGCCTCCTTTAGCCTAGGAAACACTCATGCTTCCTTTAGCCTAGGAAACACTGATGCTTCCTTTAGCCTAGGAAACACTGATGCTTCCTTTAGAGCCTCCTTTAGCCTAGAAAACACTGATGCTTCCTTTAGCCTAGGAAACACTGATGCCTCCTTTAGCCGAGGAAACACTGATGCTTCCTTTAGAGCCTCCTTTAGCCTAGGAAACACTGATGCCTCCTTTAGCCTAGGACACACTGATGCTTCCTTTAGCCTAGGAAACACTGATGCTTCCTTTAGAGCCTCCTTTAGCCTAGAAAACACTGATGCTTCCTTTAGCCTAGGAAACACTGATGCCTCCTTTAGCCGAGGAAACACTGATGCTTCCTTTAGAGCCTCCTTTAGCCTAGGAAACACTGATGCCTCCTTTAGCCTAGGACACACTGATGCTTCCTTTAGCCTAGGAAACACTGATGCTTCCTTTACCAAAGGAGATCAGCTCCTGCTGCCCCACAATTCCTTGCAGCGACAACATTTAAAGGGCCGGCTCATCAGAGCGTTCAGAGAAACTCAGGATGAGTGAAAAAGGAGCAGATTATGTAAATGACCAAAGAATAATCTGCTGGAACAACTTGAAATCATCTAAAACCCAAAAGTACTTTTTATCGTCCATTTTCAGAAACTTGTAGTTCTTTTACCGCCACAGCAGACGTCACTGACTTGTGCCGCCGTCACTAAGTGTTAGATCTAAATTCATGTGTGGATGTCATCCGACTGGCTGTGGTGTCCAGCAGATGAAGTTTAGGCTCGATGGGACCATGTGCAGCCGAGATATATAAACATGTATTTCCATGTGGATGTGGTAAGGTCTGTCATTACATCTGAGCCTAATATGGGCAACGGACTAACAATAATACATGAAAGTCCTGCTACCACAAGGCAGTGCCAGGACTGTGGATGGACATTCACATATGGACGTGTTCAGGGCAGCACTGTGATGATCCGTGAAGTTTCAGGCAGAATACAGCATGTAGAGAAGTTACATACTTGACATAATTCCTGTTCCATGGAGAACCATGAGAATTGCATTAGAGCGCGATGGCCACGCCCTTTGAGTTTTGAGCAACCTCTTGATACGTTTATCAGGAAGGCCAGTTGTATATACTGGTCAAATTCACGGTCTCTCAGACTTCGCCACTGAGAGGCCCTCGTTTTCACGCTTAAAACAAAATGGCAGACTTCCTAACTTGGGCCTTTTACACGACACTTCCTTTTTAGTGGCAAAACAAACGTTGGCCACACCCTCAGATATTTTGCAATGACTTAAGAAAGGTTTGTTCACCAATCCCTTTTCTATCCCCATGCTAGTTTTCAGTTACATTGGAATGATCCCCTCAGACTATTTGGCTTTAGAACATTAAATTTGGTCCAACATTGGAAAACTCCAATATATAAAATTAAAAATTCCTGACTTTTTTTGGTTTGAGTTTTTGGGATGTGCATAAGAGACTTTTTTGTGAGTCTTGGGATGATAAATGTGTGCGCCAATTTACGTGGCTCTCCATGAAGTGTAGTTCTGGGGCTACATTTTTCAGATTACGCAGGTGGCGCCGTCGTGTCATTTTGCCAATCACGGGCGATTCCCCAAATTATCACATTTTTCACTGGGCCAGTCGCAAAAAGATACGCATGTTTAGGCCCTCAAAAAAACACAATGGAATTTACAGGACGATAACAACAAACCCTGGGGTTCCAGTAGGGTTCTTCAGTGCTCAGACCCCAATGAACGCTGCAAGCAGCGTTGAGCGGGTTCTTGCTACTTGTGGTTCTGACTCCCACTGAGAACGTCAAGCAGCACGTGCATCTATCATTATATGAATCCTGTGAAATGTGGGGTCAGTCTGAGCATGGACAGGCTATGTAGACCATACTTCCTGTGTCCAGCAAGTGGCACTACGGCTGACGGCCATGTTGTGAAACGGCTGGAAGGAAGGCAGGACTCTGGTGCAAAGCATCAAGCCTGAGGCCAATCTGACCATGTTCAGGCCGTTTACATTGCACTTCGTGTTCCATGGCGAGAGCCACGCCCTCATACTTTTGCGGAAGGTTTAACAAAGCTGAACAATCCCAGTTCTATCACCATGCCAATGTTCAGGTAAAGTGGAATTACGTTGTAGGACAGGGGTGGCCAACCAGCCAGAGAGCAAGAGCCATGAAGATGACGACAGACAGCCTCATCATGTGAATTGGGCTCAAAAACAAACTCCCTCCCTCACACAGACACGAAATGACACAAAGTGAAAATGCATACGTAATGCATGATACATCTCCATATCCGGAATTACAACAGTTAAACGGTGGGCAAGGCTTGGATTTACAGCATGAACAGAAATCATTCCACCCCCTCAGCCCACACAAACGTGCAGGGACTGTCTGCAAATCGCAAGACAGATACTACAAACATATCCTTGTCTAATCAAGTGTTGTAGTGTGGTCAAGTGAAGACCGCAGGACTTTTGTGACGCTGCAGTGGACACCAGTTACGCCATTGGTTATTTTTGTGGCATTTGTCTTCGCTATTGCAGCGGTTTGTAATTTGCAGACGGTCCCTACCTGCTAGTCACACAGCTGGCTGAACAATGTGGTTTCTGCTGCTTCAACAAATAACTACTTTTGATCAAAATAAGCTTGTAGTATATCGTGTGAGTGTGGTTTATGTGATGAAGTTTCACTGAAGAGTTCTTGATGCTGGAAGTTCCCAGAGCTGCTCTCAGCAGGTGTCTGTGTCTAATCCACCAGTGAACTACGACACTACAACAACACTGTTTTGTTGCGCATTTAGGCCCTCAAACTAATATAACAATAATAATAATCCCAGCAGTTTCAACATTCCAACTGGGTCCCGCTGCAATAACCTTTATATACCAATGACGGTCATCTTGCTGTTCATCTCACTAAATTTGGACCTTCTCGTTCGTGTTCATTCAAATTCTCCACCAACAGTCTCAGATGAGCTGGTATTCATCTGAGGACCTCCTCGGTCCACCCAGACCACTTCCTGTCCCCTGGTGCTGGACTCACCTTCAGCCAGCCTCTCTTTCCAGCTCTGTGAAGCGTGAGTGAAGAATTCATTGTTGAGAGCTGAACTGCTCAGTCTGGCCATCCCATCAGGTCCAATCTGAGGAAGAAACGTCACATTGTCCAAACAAAGGTCAGGTCAGAGGTCAGCGAGCAGCTCGCCGGAGAATACACAGGTTCCAGTGTCTGCTGGAGGATATCAGATGAAGGTGGAGGGACCAGCCGAGTTGTGATAAATACAATCCCGTGTGTAGATGAGACGTGGACAGGACAGCCGAGTTCCACGTACGGCCCCGGGCGTGGAGGCAGTAGGACCTGCGCTGCGCCGTGCCCACCTCCTTTTGTCTTTGAGAGACCACCGCTTTCCGCAGCCAATTTAATGTCCGCAGCTAAAAGCTCCAGCGCGATACTCAAATCCCCCCCCCTCCGTCAGGGTACCAGGACCACGGAACAGGTCTGAGTTTGAGGAGCCGATTGGTCAGTGATTTACTACACGCCCTCAATATTTTAATATGTCAGCTGGATGAATCCTCTGTTGTCAGCGTGCTCAGCTTTGGTTGGTTTTTTTCCCCCTTTTCCTTTCTTTGCTGCTCAACTGTAGTGTTGTTGTGGGTCTGGGGACTTTGCATCGCGTTGGAGCTTTCTGTTTGCAGCATAGCGCACCATGGGCTGCATCGCGTCCGCGGTCCGTCCCGCGATCAGCGCCGGAGTGGAGGGGCTGCTCCTGCGTTTCAGCACAAAGCTAAAGGCTCCCGTGTCGCCAGCCGGGGCGCTCGGGTAAGTAGGGCAAGTCACCGGAGCGTTGGCTCTCTCAGAACAAACACGGAAGTTACAGCTGCAAACAATAACAGTTAACTAAACAACGAGTGCAAAGTGGAGGATGTAAACAACAACAGAGGGTTCATAAGGTCTAGATCTGCCTCCAGGCTGAGACGACTGTTGTAACGTCACATATCTGTGGAGCTCTTAAGCCCCGCCCACTTTTTAAGCTCCTCTCTGCGGTGGAAATGGGCACCGGAGCCGAGCTCCGGCTTCGCTTTGCCGTACCGCTCCCGCACTTTGTGCAGTGGAAACGGTGCTAAAGAGAACACCTTACGTGTAAGGAAACACTATGTGACCCTCTCCACACTCTTTGTAAAGACAACTGCGTTCACATGAACTCTTCAACAAATTGGCACTCAAACTAGACGAAGTCTGGTTTCTCTTCTTCGTTCTTCAGAACAGTCAGAGCAACAAGTTTGGCCATTGTGTGTGTGTGTGTGTGTGTGTGTGTGTGTGTGTGTGTGTGTGTGTGTATTACTTGTCGGTCGACCTCCGGCAGCAGCTGCAGCAGTTGTTGTTGTGAGTGTGCGGGGAAGGCTGCGAAGGTCCGCACATTGATGAGAGCTCTGATGTTGGTGTTGACCAAGATGGAACCAGGAGTCTCAAAGTCCACGTCCACCCCACCCCGGCTCCTCTTCATAGGCCCTGTCACAGCACAACGTGGCCCTCATGTCCATGTTTCCTGCTTTACAAAGCCTCCACACCAACTGAAGCCGTTGGACTCTTTCAGTGTTTCCATGATTTCTGTTAGAAGTCAGCAACCTGTAGCTCCAATAATAATAAACCATTTCTTCTCCTTTACATTTTTGTTGTACAACAAGTTATCCAAGAAACAAATATTACAACTAACTTGAGTTTGTCAACTACATGAAGTGTCGCTTTCTCTTAACTGCATGACACAGTGAATGTTTTTAACGGCATCAAAATCACTCAAAACAGTTGAAAAAGATGACAAATATGAGGCAGCCCAGGCAGATTGTGCTCAGGGTCAGGGTTAGCTGTGTTGTTGCAGGACGCGTTTGGTATTTACCTGATGGGACATGTTCCCCGTTCACCTTGAGAGGAGTGAGAACCACGCGAGGCATCATCACCGCTTTCTTCCTCTGCCTCCCCGACTGAACACACATCCACACGACACGTCACTCACTGAGCAGCAGTGTTGGGCAAGTCACTTTAAACTAGTAACTCTTTTTACTTTCACTTGCTCATCACTTTCAAAGTAACTAGTTACTATGGAAAGGGAACCATTTGAACCTGTAGACTGTGTTCCTAACGCGGTGCCTCCTGCCAGTCCTCTGGCAATGCGCCACCTAGAGGCTTGAACGTGCAATGGCAGTGTAGTGTGACTGAGTGAAGGATGAAATGTCAACTTCTAATGTCTGTTTTACTCTTTACATGTATTTCTATTGTCTCCAACCTTCTACACACGTTACTTTGTCTTGTTATGGCAGAGTACTCGAGTAAACAACTGACACATGTGCTCATTGTCCCCAGTGTCACTACGGTGAAGCAGTGGGTCAACAAAACACAACGTACAGTATGGTGAAACTTTTGCTGGGCATATTTATTGTAGCCATTGAAACAGGCAGTATAGAAAATAAACTGGCTCAGAACATTTAGCAGGAATCATCAATAAAAGTGCAAACTGCACGTGTGCTTCACGGTTACCACGGTAACTGCAGTTGAGTTATGCACGTGAAGTAACGAGTAACAAGCCTGTTTAAGTCGCAGTAATGATGAACGCCTTACTGATTCAGACAAAGTAACTAGTTACTGTGATGTGTTACCTAATAAGGCGTTAGTCCCAACACTGCTGAGCAGTCAACTTGCATTCACGATATTTATTCTACATTTGTGTTCCGGTTAAAGAAAGAGGATAAAGCAGATCCCGACCTGCCGTGAGCGGCTCAGCCTGGTCTGGGCGTGTTGAGGCTGCTGGCTGTCCAAGCGTCCCTGCTGTCCTGCCGCTCTGCTGAGACGCGTCTGAGGCTGGCTGCTGGGAGCCGGCAGCTCTGCAGAGCACGAGGCACTGGACGAACTCTCGTCCACCGAGGCTTCGCGTCCAATGGAAGAGACACACACACACACACACACACACACACTCATTTGATGGAGACTATGAGATCAGGGAAGACTTGAGCTGCATGAAGCAGAACAACGTTGTAAAGACTCCTCAGATCGACCAGTGCCCAGGAAAGGGAGAGTTAAGTGACGTGACACAGGAGAGGGAAAGAAAAAGCCCAGAAATGTTCAATGCAGCAAAAAGCCCTGGGGCAGGGCTCCAAACTGCTTTCCAGGCCAGGCCCTCCTTTTGATGTCAAAGATAGGATTCAGCTTGGTAGTTCAGCCTCTTCATGACTGCAATTCACACTGACTGACATGAACCAAGGAGTAAACATTTCCGCCTCCAGCAGCTAGAGGGCGCTCTGGACTGGAGACGACTGCATGCTGCTCCTGCACCAGATACCAACCGACACTCTCAAACATGAACTCAAACAACACAGGAAGACACAACACAAACAAGATGCCTCCAACAACAACATACTATTTAGCAGATTACAAACTGCAGGTAGAATATAGGAAAAGTAGAATATGCAGTAGGAAAAGTAGAATATGCAGTAGAAAATGCAGTAGAAAAAGTAGAAAATGCAGTAGTAAAAGTAGAATATGCAGTAGAAAATGCAGTAGTAAAAGTAGAATATGTAGTAGAAAATGCAGTAGTAAAAGTAGAAAATACAGTACAAAATGCAGTAACAAAAGTAGAAAATGCAGTAGTAAAAGTAGAATATGCAGTAGTAAAAGTAGAATATGCAGTAGTAAAAGTAGAAAATGTAGTAGTAAAAGTAGAATATGCAGTAGTAAAAGTAGAAAATGTAGTAGTAAAAGTAGAAAATGCAGTAGTAAAAGTAGAATATGCAGTAGTAAAAGTAGAAAATGTAGTAGTAAAAGTAGAAAATGCAGTAGTAAAAGTAGAAAATGCAGTAGTAAAAGTAGAATATGCAGTAGTAAAAGTAGAATATGCAGTAGTAAAAGTAGAAAATGCAGTAGTAAAAGTAGAAAATGCAGTAGTAAAAGTAGAAAATGTAGTAGTAAAAGTAGAAAATGTAGTAGTAAAAGTAGAAAATGTAGTAGTAAAAGTAGAAAATGCAGTAGTAAAAGTAGAATATGCAGTAGTAAAAGTAGAAAATGTAGTAGTAAAAGTAGAAAATGTAGTAGTAAAAGTAGAAAATGCAGTAGTAAAAGTAGAATATGCAGTAGTAAAAGTAGAATATGCAGTAGTAAAAGTAGAAAATGTAGTAGTAAAAGTAGAAAATGCAGTAGTAAAAGTAGAAAATGCAGTAGTAAAAGGAGAATATGCAGTAGTAAAAGTAGAAAATGTAGTAGTAAAAGTAGAAAATGCAGTAGTAAAAGTAGAAAATGCAGTAGTAAAAGGAGAATATGCAGTAGAAAATGAGAGAAAGTAGAGAGCAGAAAGCAGTCAGAGAGCAGGCAGAGCAGTCAGAGAGCAGGCAGGGCAGTCAGAGAGCAGCCAGAGAGCAGTCAGAGAGCAGGCAGGGCAGTCAGAGAGCAGTCAGAGGGCAGTCAGAGAGCAGACAGAGCAGTCAGAGAGCAGGCAGAGAGCAGTCAGAGCAGACAGAGAGCAGGCAGAGAGCAGTCAGAGAGCAGTCAGAGGGCAGTCAGAGAGCAGACAGAGCAGTCAGAGAGCAGGCAGAGAGCAGTCAGAGCAGACAGAGAGCAGGCAGAGAGCAGTCAGAGCAGACAGAGCAGGCAGAGAGCAGGCAGAGAGCAGTCAGAGCAGACAGAGCAGGCAGAGAGCAGTCAGAGCAGACAGAGCAGGCAGAGAGCAGTCAGAGAGCAGGCAGAGCGCAGTCAGAGAGCAGGCAGAGCAGTCAGAGAGCAGTCAGAGAGCAGACAGAGAGCAGACAGAGCAGGCAGAGAGCAGGCAGAGAGCAGGCAGAGAGCAGTCAGAGAGCAGGCAGAGCGCAGTCAGAGCAGCCAGAGAGCAGCCAGAGAGCAGCCAGAGCGCAGTCAGAGCGCAGTCAGAGAGCAGGCAGAGAGCAGGCAGAGCAGCCAGAGAGCAGCCAGAGAGCAGGCAGAGAGCAGCCAGAGAGCAGCCAGAGAGCAGTCAGAGAGCAGTCAGAGAGCAGACAGAGCAGCCAGAGAGCAGGCAGAGAGCAGGCAGAGCAGCCAGAGAGCAGGCAGAGAGCAGGCAGAGCGCAGTCAGAGCGCAGGCAGAGCAGCCAGAGAGCAGCCAGAGAGCAGCCAGAGAGCAGCCAGAGAGCAGGCAGAGTGCAGGCAGAGCGCAGTCAGAGAGCAGGCAGAGAGCAGCCAGAGAGCAGGCAGAGAGCAGGCAGAGAGCAGGCAGAGAGCAGGCAGAGCGCAGTCAGAGAGCAGGCAGAGAGCAGCCAGAGAGCAGGCAGAGAGCAGCCAGAGAGCAGGCAGAGAGCAGACAGAGCAGCCAGAGAGCAGGCAGAGAGCAGGCAGAGAGCAGGCAGAGAGCAGCCAGAGAGCAGACAGAGAGCAGACAGAGAGCAGACAGAGAGCAGACAGAGAGCAGCCAGAGAGCAGGCAGAGAGCAGACCGAGAGCAGCCAGAGAGCAGCCAGAGAGCAGACAGAGAGCAGACAGAGAGCAGTCAGAGAGCAGACAGAGAGCAGACAGAGAGCAGCCAGAGAGCAGACAGAGAGCAGGCAGAGAGCAGTCAGAGAGCAGACAGAGAGCAGCCAGAGAGCAGTCAGAGAGCCGACAGAGAGCAGACAGAGAGCAGTCAGAGAGCAGTCAGAGAGCAGTCAGAGAGCAGACAGAGAGCAGACAGAGAGCAGCCAGAGAGCAGCCAGAGAGCAGCCAGAGAGCAGTCAGAGAGCAGTCAGAGAGCAGACAGAGAGCAGACAGAGAGCAGCCAGAGAGCAGACAGAGAGCAGGCAGAGAGCAGTCAGAGAGCAGTCAGAGAGCAGTCAGAGAGCAGACAGAGAGCAGCCAGAGAGCAGTCAGAGAGCAGCCAGAGAGCAGTCAGAGAGCAGCCAGAGAGCAGTCAGAGAGCAGTCAGAGAGCAGACAGAGAGCAGCCAGAGAGCAGCCAGAGAGCAGCCAGAGAGCAGTCAGAGAGCAGCCAGAGAGCAGTCAGAGCAGCCAGAGAGCAGTCAGAGCAGTCAGAGCAGGACAAGGAGTCTCCAGACGGGGTGAACAAGGAACCCAGGTCTGTTCTGTGTGTCCGTGTGTAGCCGGTTAACAGATTGGGTTTGAGGAAATACATTTCTAATGAATGACTTCTAGTCCAGTGTGACTCGTGTGTTTGCTTCTCCTCTTTCTGGACCCATGCAATTTCATCTGGACCCACTTAGTGTGAAAAGCTTCAGCTTTATTCCAACTATTCAGGCGTTTGTGGCACAATCTTTTAACGTATTGAAATATCATTTCCGAAGTGTTTGATTTTATGGAGTTTGATGGCTGACAAACATTCCTCTGTGTCAAATCTACATTTAAGATGAATGTATCCCAATACATCTGTGAAACTCTCAGAATCCTACGTAGCACACGATGTAGGTTCTGGTGGACACAGTGTAGGGAAGTGTCTGAGCGTACCATCATTGTCCAGGCTGGCAGCCATGGTCTCACTGGAGTCGCAGCTCTCCTGCTCCGTGGCCTCGGTGGGGCCCCCCGGCCCGGCCGAGGCCCCCGCCGTGGCAGTGCTGCCGGAGGCCGAGGGGCCGGAGCTGCCGGACCCCTCCAGCGCGGCGTCGGACTCCAGCGGCGCCTTTGTCCACTGCGGGGCATTTTTCTAGGGAGAAGACACCAACATCAGGTCTCTGGAACACTTCCCTCTCAGAGGTACAACCTCCCTTTGCTCATTTCTAACGTTGAGCACATGTTGAACCCATTACTGAAATAGAGTCCTGCCTTTTCCTCACATGGTGACCACGATGGCCTGCGACACACACTTGGTGACGTTCATGTCTGTGCCTTGAGGGTTGTTGGTTAAATCACACATCAGGGCTTGACATGAAGGATTTGGACTTTTTACTTGCCCAGACACATTTTTACTTGCACTAAGTTTAATGGAAATGTAGAAGCGTGGGCAATGTATGAATTCCACCTTCATAACTTCAAACACTTGTAGTTTCTTTAATAATCAAGATATCGTAATGAAACTCAGGGAAGGCCTATCTCTTCATACTCTTCAGTCTGAAGGAGTAATAATGTAGATTTTAACTTTGTTCTTGGTCTGAAATAAATGTGATAGTATTCAGATTGGAACTGTCACACCCTACTACCTTACTACTACATACTGCCACACCTTATTTATTGTATTAGTCACTTTTTATTTCAATTACATGGTAAATGTGTCATGTATTTTGATTATATTAGTCAATAACAAATCAAATCCTGTTCCTCTTCCTGCTCAGGCAACTTTTTTCTGAACCATAAAAAGTTATAAAACTTCGGGTTTAGAAAGTCAAAACAATCAAAAATACATTGGTTTAGTTGAAGTTGTTTTGATGCGTTGAATTCCAGAGTTTTTAATTCGTTTCGGTGACGATCTGAATGTTGACGGAAGTGAAAAATTCAAAATGGCGGATTTTCCCCGACGACGTAATTCGAGGGAATCCTGAGGAATTACGTGATTCTATCTGATCAAAATGCTCATTTTCCAGGAAAGACGCGGCGTCACTGAGCAGAATGCAGAACACGACTGGGGAAGAAAGTAGCGGCTGCGGTCTTCAGACTTCTAGCAGACGTTTTCTTATGACGGCGCTCTTGGAGCGAGAAATGGCCACGCTCTGCGGCGGCGTGATCCGTTGGTGATAACAAGTGATGTTTGCAGAACATTTTTGTGAAATATCGCCAAAAAGCCAGGAGCCCGTTTGGGCAAGCTGGAGAGAAGATTCAGTTGCCGGAGCAAAGCTTTACTAGCCCGGGACGTTCAGACAAGCCTTCATGGCGAGTCCTGCACCAGCACTACAGCCTTTGTTGACTTCATTGATTTGATCTTTCCCTCTGACTTGTGGCCTGTTAGCAGGCAGAGCGGAGCTGAACGGTCTCACTTCAACAAGTCATGAGTAACATGCCGATATCACGATGCATTTGTGATGCATTGACCAACGCTCTGCCCCTCAGCACACCCCGGCTGGATCACAGTGCGCCCTGGACAGCTGGACTCCCTCCCTGACCCTCCACTGTGTGACTGAAGGTTCCCGGTCTGAGCTGGCAATGAAACGCTTCAAACTGTCCAGCGCTGCATTGAGTGACGGAAGAGCTGCTGGACCGCAGTCTGCTGTCCGTGAAGCTTTGGTTACACAGGTGAACAAACCTGGTTCCCAAACGTCAACATGGTCGGTGGTTGAAGCTTCTGACACAAATATGAATAAAACCTTTGCTGGACTACCTTGAGAGTGAAGAGGCTCATCCGTCCAGGCAGCTTGAAGAAAATACTGTTCTTCACTCGGTCCCCCCTCACCTGGGAGTGCAGCATGGTGACCAGGCAGGCCAGGGGAGCTGTGCCACTACACACACACACACACACACACACACACACACACACACACACACACACACACACACTATATGGACCCGACTTATAAACAGATGAGGCTTTACATTGTGCGTCTCCTTCTACCTACCTCCTGTAGGAAGCAGCAGCAGGTCAACAGGTTCATGTGGAAGAAAGACAGAAAGCTGCATTAAAGACGACTGGATGTTCCACACTAGAAATCACACTTATGTTCACAGTTTCCACAGCCCGTGGCGGGGCGGCAGGTTCCGGTACGGCTTAGTGCCCCCAGGACCAACCCCGTCCTGCGTCCCACCAGACAATACGGTAAAGACGGAGGCGGGGTTGTGAAGGACTCGGAGACGCATCCAGCAAAGAACATGGGAGCAGCCGGCGACCGTCCAACTTGTTGTCTGTGACTCAAGTTAAACTTTCTCTTTGTGAACAGCAGTGAAGCTCCTGCTGAACCTCCTCCTCCTGTTCCTGAGAGGAGCGTCTGTTTCTCCTTAAAAGACGGCGACGTTTCAATAAAGCCAGTGAACAACACAAGCAGTGAGCAAAGCGGTGCATGTAAACCACAGCAGGAGGGTCACAGGCCATGAAATCATTCCATAGTGAGGGGAAGTCCAGAGTGGCCATCGCCACTAAGCAGAGGCTTCGTCGTCGCTCCTCCTCAGACCCGTCCCCCGTCCCCCGTCCCCCGGTGCAGGATGTCGGACCCAGTGTCGCGCTTTCTTCCCACATCATCCACAACTTTTCAGTCGGACGTGAGAAAACGCCGCCGCAGCACAGGAAGTGTGGTGGAACCGCTTTATGGTCTTCTTCAGGTTCTCACATCGCAGCTTATGATGTTTAAAGCACAAACAATACAATCGGATATCAAAACTCTTCTGGAGCTATTCCAGGCTTCAAAGGGCTCATATTATCCAACTATAACACTTTCACATAATCTTGTCAGTTCAAAAAGATTGTACCGTATTTTCTGCCCTATAAGGCGCACCGGATTATAAGGCGCACCTACATTGATTGACATAATTTACAACTTCATTCATATATAAGGCGCACTGCTCTATAAGGCGCATGGAACAGACCGGCAACATTTATAGCTCAAAGCCATTAAGTTACATTTTCCACTGATTCTAACACCCAGAGAGATGCATGCATTTTATTTTGATAGTCCTACCTGCAGCCTATGCCAGGAGGACACTACACACAAAACCTTCTTCACTACTGGTTGACAACTTACAACTACCGGTAATAAACTAAACTACATGAACTAAGCAACAAAAACACAACACAACACAATTATTACCGACACCACAAACCAAATATAACCCCCAATAATTGCATTTAAAACACCACAAACAGCTGCAATGAATTATGGGAGTTTCTATCGGCTGCACTGAGGAGCTCAGGTTGAATTTGTCGCTGCAAGGCATGATGTCCCATCATGCCTTGCAGCGACAAATTCATGTTTTGTGTTGTTGGAGGTTATTGTGGGTTGTTGTTGGGCTTGGTGTTGTGTTGATTGTGTTTATGTGTTTTTGTTCCCCAGTTTAGGGAGTCATTATTTCATCTAGTTTATTTTGGTTTGTTAGAATGTTGGTGTGCAACCATGAGTGATGAAGGTGTTGTGTGGAGTGTCGTCCTCTCTGAAGATCCGGTTGCAAAGTTAGAGTTGTCAAAATAAAAGCTTCTGGTTGTTCAGCTGTCAAATAGCAGTCTCGAGTAGAACAATCGTCCATATATAAGGAGCACCGGGCTATAAGGCGCACTGGCAGCTTTTGAGAAAATTTGAGGTATTTAGATGCCTTATAAGTGCGGAAAATACGGTATTTAAAGTTTATTGCCTCAAATCCCTGCATTTTGAATCTTGGATCATAGGAGCTGCGCTCAGAATCTGCTGTGTCTGTGTGAGCTGGACTGGCTCCGCCCACACACGCCCATCTTGGGAAGAGGAGGAAGTTCTTCCTCTCGTGGTGCCATGTGTCAGAGCAGAGCTGCCAAATTGTGGGAGGAGTCAATGGGAGGGCCCACCTTGACTGGGATTGGCTGAACCTCTAATGACACCATATACAGTTTGATTTCTGCTTGGAGCAACACACTTTTTAAAACCTGGAACCAGCCAGGGGGAGAGGACACACGTTCTTCACTTGTGGGGCGTGGTTCCAGGTGTGGGGGCGATTAGTCCTGCTGGAGAACCTTCAGGAAGTGGATTCTGCAGAATACGACCCTTTTAAATGTGATATCTGGACAGGTCACTGTGACCTACGGTTTTAAAATAAAGCTTAATGAACTAAACAATTCACTGTTTTATCAAAAGTTAAATAATATAATAATGACTATACAAATGTGTTTAAAAGTGTGTGTGTGTGTGTATCTCACCGCATTTCCTTCAGTCCCTTGGTCTGGATGACATGGAGGATTTGTTTGGGGGTCATGGGTGCATCGGAGAAGTTCTCCAGAACCTGGAAGACAGTTTTTACAGAAGAGGGACAGAACAAACCTTCAGAACACTCAGAGTAAAAGGTGCAATTCCTTCAACAGCCAGAGCATTTCAAATCCACTCGCATCATCAGAATACTTCCACAGGCATTACAGTCAATTCAAACTCTACAGCAACGAAGAAAATGAAAACACTCAATCTCCATGGAAACGCAACTTTCTGAAAATGCTCCATCTGTGTAGACAGCAAAAATGTTGCTACTGCACATGTAAGGCGGAAGCAACTAGTTCTGCACATGCTCCGTAGAGACAATCAGAACAATGTCTCCTCTGTGGCGTCATGACTCCTGGAACTGGTACTATTATTATAACCACCGCAATAACAATCCAACGTGACGGTCTGTCCACTAGAATGTCTGCGTTCTCCCCTTTGTCTTGTTGACGCTGTATTGATCTCTGCTGCCTGCGTGTGTGTACTTTCATTATACAAACAAATAGTGGCCCAACATGCCAACCACATGGTTTTCAGCTTTTCTACCATTGCTATGGTTCAGAGGCTTAACACCTCTGTAGGGACGCCCTAAAATCCAAGGCCAAGTGTCCTCGGAGACAGACGTCTTCTCTTCAGGGGGACGGGTCATGAACGACAAATTGTAGGACCAGTTGATATAGAACGAACCAAACACCAAATATGTTATGATTATTTAAAAGCAAATAACTGAACCAATACTAAAACATAAAATGTAAATACATACAGAATATACACCTGTATACAAAATAATTATTAAATAAGATTGAATAAAAAAGTGACGTCAACATCATCATGCACCCTGTGCTAGGCTCCGCCCCTCTGAGAAGGAATCATCAGTCACCCTGTGCTAGGCTCCGCCCCTCTGAGGAGGAATCATCATGCACCCTGTGCTAGGCTCCGCCCCTCTGAGGAGGAATCATCATTCACCCTGTGCTAGGCTCCGCCCCTCTGAGAAGGAATCATCATGCACCCTGTGCTAGGCTCCGCCCCTCTGAGGAGGAATCATCATTCACCCTGTGCTAGGCTCCGCCCCTCTGAGAAGGAATCATCATGCACCCTGTGCTAGGCTCCGCCCCTCTGAGAAGGAATCATCATTCACCCTGTGCTAGGCTCCGCCCCTCTGAGAAGGAATCATCAGTCACCCTGTGCTAGGCTCCGCCCCTCTGAGGAGGAAAGTGTGATCTGTGCCCTGACTGCTCATGCTCCAGAGACCGTCTCCCCGTCCCCCCGTCCCCCCCGTCCGTACAATCACAGTTTTAAAGCAAATAAAGAGCCAGAGGCTCAGAACTCCTGCAGTGAAACAGAAAGGACTTTAGGAAAGGTGGAGAACGTTCTGGATGCTTTCATTGTGGAACGTTAAGGAAGTGAACCAGGAGTGCAGTATGGCAGCAGTATGGCAGCAGTATGGCAGCAGTATGGAAGCAGAATGGAAGCAGAATGGAAGCAGTATGGCAGCAGTATGGAAGCAGAATGGAAGCAGAATGGAAGCAGTATGGCAGCAGTATGGAAGCAGAATGGAAGCAGTATGGCAGCAGAATGGAAGCAGTACGGCAGCAGAATGGAAGCAGTACGGCAGCAGAATGGCAGCAGTATGGAAGCAGGATGGCAGCAGTATGGAAGCAGAATGGCAGCAGTATGGCAGCAGAATGGAAGCAGTATGGCAGCAGAATGGCAGCAGTATGGAAGCAGTATGGCAGCAGAATGGAAGCAGAATGGAAGCAGAATGGAAGCAAAATGGAAGCAGTATGGAAGCAGTATGGCAGCAGTATGGCAGCAGAATGGAAGCAGTATGGCAGCAGTATGGCAGCAGTATGGCAGCAGAATGGCAGCAGTATGGAAGCAGTATGGAAGCAGTATGGAAGCAGAATGGAAGCAAAATGGAAGCAGTATGGAAGCAGTATGGCAGCAGTATGGCAGCAGAATGGAAGCAGTATGGCAGCAGTATGGCAACAGTATGGCAGCAGTATGGCAGCAGTATGGCAGCAGTATGGCAGCAGTATGGAAGCAGAATGGAAGCAGTATGGCAGCAGAATGGAAGCAGTATGGAAGCAGTATGGAAGCAGAATGGAAGCAGAATGGAAGCAGAATGGAAGCAGAATGGAAGCAGTATGGCAGCAGAATGGAAGCAGTATGGCAGCAGTATGGCAGCAGTATGGAAGCAGAATGGAAGCAGTATGGAAGCAGTATGGAAGCAGTATGGCAGCAGAATGGAAGCAGTATGGCAGCAGTATGGAAGCAGTATGGAAGCAGTATGGAAGCAGTATGGAAGCAGAATGGAAGCAGTATGGCAGCAGTATGGCAGCAGTATGGCAGCAGTATGGCAGCAGTATGGCAGCAGTATGGCAGCAGAATGGAAGCAGAATGGAAGCAGAATGGAAGCAGTATGGCAGCAGAATGGAAGCAGTATGGAAGCAGAATGGAAGCAGTATGGAAGCAGTATGGAAGCAGAATGGAAGCAGAATGGAAGCAGTATGGCAGCAGAATGGAAGCAGTATGGCAGCAGTATGGCAGCAGTATGGAAGCAGTATGGAAGCAGAATGGAAGCAGTATGGAAGCAGTATGGAAGCAGTATGGCAGCAGAATGGAAGCAGTATGGCAGCAGTATGGCAGCAGTATGGAAGCAGTATGGAAGCAGTATGGCAGCAGTATGGAAGCAGAATGGAAGCAGTATGGAAGCAGTATGGCAGCAGTATGGCAGCAGTATGGAAGCAGTATGGAAGCAGTATGGAAGCAGTATGGCAGCAGTATGGCAGCAGTATGGCAGCAGTATGGAAGCAGTATGGAAGCAGTATGGCAGCAGTATGGCAGCAGTATGGAAGCAGTATGGAAGCAGAATGGAAGCAGTATGGAAGCAGTATGGAAGCAGTATGGCAGCAGAATGGAAGCAGTATGGCAGCAGTATGGAAGCAGTATGGAAGCAGTATGGAAGCAGTATGGCAGCAGTATGGAAGCAGTATGGCAGCAGTATGGCAGCAGTATGGAAGCAGTATGGCAGCAGTATGGCAGCAGAATGGCAGCAGTATGGAAGCAGTATGGAAGCAGTATGGCAGCAGTATGGAAGCAGTATGGAAGCAGTATGGCAGCAGTATGGAAGCAGTATGGAAGCAGTATGGCAACAGTATGGAAGCAGTATGGTAACAGAATGGAAGCAGTATGGAAGCAGTATGGAAGCAGTATGGAAGCAGTATGGAAGCAGAATGGAAGCAGTATGGAAGCAGAATGGAAGCAGTATGGCAGCAGAATGGAAGCAGTATGGCAGCAGAATGGAAGCAGTACGGCAGCAGTACGGCAGCAGAATGGAAGCAGGATGGCAGCAGTATGGCAGCAGTATGGCAGCAGAATGGCAGCAGAATGGCAGCAGAATGGCAGCAGTATGGAAGCAGAATGGAAGCAGTATGGCAGCAGAATGGAAGCAGTATGGAAGCAGAATGGAAGCAAAATGGAAGCAGTATGGAAGCAGTATGGCAGCAGAATGGAAGCAGTATGGCAGCAGTATGGCAGCAGTATGGCAGCAGTATGGAAGCAGTATGGCAGCAGTATGGAAGCAGTATGGAAGCAGTATGGAAGCAGAATGGAAGCAGTATGGCAGCAGAATGGCAGCAGAATGGAAGCAGTATGGAAGCAGAATGGAAGCAGTATGGCAGCAGAATGGAAGCAGTATGGCAGCAGAATGGAAGCAGTATGGAAGCAGTATGGAAGCAGAATGGAAGCAGTATGGAAGCAGTATGGAAGCAGTATGGCAGCAGAATGGAAGCAGTATGGCAGCAGTATGGCAGCAGTATGGAAGCAGTATGGAAGCAGTATGGCAGCAGAATGGAAGCAGTATGGCAGCAGTATGGAAGCAGTATGGAAGCAGTATGGCAGCAGTATGGAAGCAGTATGGAAGCAGTATGGCAGCAGTATGGCAACAGTATGGAAGCAGTATGGTAACAGAATGGAAGCAGTATGGAAGCAGTATGGCAGCAGTATGGAAGCAGTATGGCAGCAGTTATTGACGTCTCAAACTAACCACAACGTCTGAATATTCTAATAATCGGTCCAATCCAGGTATTTTAGCTCAGCTTGAACTCTGCCAGGAGAACCTGTCCCTGGTCCTGGTCCAGCAGGTGGTCCTGGTCCAGCAGGTGGTCCTGGTCCAGCAGGTGGTCCTCATAGGTGTTAATAGTTAAATGTGTGGCTCTGACCGGTCTCTGCTCTGAGGTTCTACTGGAGTTCCCAATAGAAGAGCACCGCAGATCAAAGGAGCACTTGACATGTTCAAAGATGTTCAAAGCAAAAAAGAACCAACCCGGTTAAAATAGACCTTAATGGTCCATTCTAAGGCACTCTAATGGACTACTACATTGTGACGTGTGAAAAAGTGCAGGACCACTTGATACTGAACGAACCAAACACCAAATATGTTATGGAATAAGCCTACTTGTATAAAAGCACATAACTGAACCAATATAAAGATTTTTAAAGTATATGTGTGTATAAACAATAAAGTATAACTTCAGGGGCCACATACAGTTTCCTCTTGAGTGCCATTCGGGTCAAATATTGCCATAATAACCTTTGAATTTAGACTTGAAGGTTTTGCTTTGTATTGTACATTATGGAACGGTCTATAACTTTGCAAAATCAACAGTTAGTACTGAAGAAAACAACAATCTCAACATAAACTGAATTTTAATTAAACATTCTGATCAAAAATACAATGAAATGTCAAAGAAACTCATCTAAATCCTATATAACGTTGTTGCTGGTTGGCGCCTCCTGCAGGCCGACGGGCCGGATGCTTCACTCTTTAAACAAAACGTGATTCAAGAGGCGAGGCTGTCTGCTCATGAAGGTGTGTGATCACTTAAAACCTCTCGCTTTGAGGGAGCCATGCACTATTTCCCGGTAATCTTTTTTGAAAATTGAATGTCCAAATGACGGCTGGACATTCACTGCATGTTCCCAACAGTCATGTAGCGCAGAGGCTGCTCTCGCACACATCTATTGGGAGTAACTATCTATTGGGAGTAACTATCTATTGGGAGTATAGCCACTTCCATGGTTCATCAACCTGAAAACTATTTCTCTGCTTTCTAATAACTAGAGGACCTCTGAAGTAAAATTGTCTTTAGTATTTATTTTGTAAACATCTTGTATGTATTGTGTGTCCAGTGTGTGAGAGGACAGACATGTTGACACGAAGAACAAGACAACAGAATGTACTTCATCTCAGGCAGTCACTATGGTTTGTAATGTAGACTTCAGCAGATGGGTGGAGTTTGGAGCTCCATGCAGTCTTTCCCTCACAAACAGCCTCCACCAGACAGTCGCTCTGTTCATGCGTGTGTGTGCAGGTTAAAACACCATTAGAGGCATAAAGCAGTTTGTTGATTTGGTTTTTTTGTCCTTTTTTCTTGATATTGGAGGATCTGATTGCAGAAGCACAACGTGAGTGTACACAATATTTCATTTTATGAAGTTTCCATGTTATGTTACCATGGGAGAAACATTCCATTGATGGAACTCTGTACAAGTTGGTGATACATTATCAGTTCAATGTGCGGCCTTGTCGTGATGTCGCATTGGTGAGAAGAAAACAGAGAAGTGTACGGTCATTATCATCTCAGTTTGTCATCATCATCTCAGATGATTTTGACGACATGAGACGAATGTGGCCACTTCCCTCATGTGGACCTTCACAGACCCAACACATGGACTGTGAACCACGCCCCCTTTTTACCTTGAAGAACTGCACTACTGCCGTTTCTTTGCTCAACCTCGCTGTTCGTTTGAAAACACGCCATATAAAGCAAAGTATTAAGATCATTTGCAGCAGTATTTTCCACCTGCAGATCTGACTGCCGTGTTGAAAACAGGAGCTGAAGCAGTACTGTAGTAGTAGGAGTAGTGAAGTATTGTGTCCGTGGTGTGCTAATTTGAAGCAGTACTGTAGTAGTAGTGGTAGTACTGTGTCCTCGGTGTGCTAATTTGAAGCAGTACTGTAGTAGTAGTAGTAGTAGTAGTATTGTGTCCTCGGTGTGCTAATTTGAAGCAGTACTGTAGTAGTAGTAGTAGTAGTACTGTGTCCTCGGTGTGCTAATTTGAAGCAGTACTGTAGTAGTAGTAGTAGTATTGTGTCCTCGTGTGCTAATTTGAAGCAGTACTGTAGTAGTAGTAGTAGTACTGTGTCCTCGGTGTGCTAATTTGAAGCAGTACTGTAGTAGTAGTAGTAGTATTGTGTCCTCGGTGTGCTAATTTGAAGCAGTACTGTAGTAGTAGTAGTACTGTGTCCTCGGTGTGCTAATTTGAAGCAGTACTGTAGTAGTAGTAGTAGTATTGTGTCCTCGGTGTGCTAATTTGAAGCAGTACTGTAGTAGTAGTAGTACTGTGTCCTCGGTGTGCTAATTTGAAGCAGTACTGTAGTAGTAGTAGTACTGTGTCCTCGGTGTGCTAATTTGAAGCAGTACTGTAGTAGTAGTAGTAGTATTGTGTCCTCGGTGTGCTAAGTTGAAGCAGTACTGTAGTAGTAGTAGTAGTAGTATTGTGTCCTCGGTGTGCTAATTTGAAGCAGTACTGTAGTAGTAGTAGTAGTATTGTGTCCTCGGTGTGCTAATTTGAAGCAGTACTGTAGTAGTAGTAGTAGTAGTATCGTGTCCTCGGTGTGCTAATTTGAAGCAGTACTGTAGTAGTAGTAGTATTGTGTCCTCGGTGTGCTAATTTGAAGCAGTACTGTAGTAGTAGTGGTATTGTGTCCTCGGTGTGCTAATTTGAAGCAGTACTGTAGTAGTAGTAGTGGTATTGTGTCCTCGGTGTGCTAATTTGAAGCAGTACTGTAGTAGTAGTAGTGGTATTGTGTCCTCGGTGTGCTAATTTGAAGCAGTACTGTAGTAGTAGTAGTGGTATTGTGTCCTCGGTGTGCTAATTTGAAGCAGTACTGTAGTAGTAGTAGTAGTATTGTGTCCTCGGTGTGCTAATTTGAAGCAGTACTGTAGTAGTAGTAGTAGTATTGTGTCCTCGGTGTGCTAATTTGAAGCAGTACTGTAGTAGTAGTATTGTGTCCTCGGTGTGCTAATTTGAAGCAGTACTGTAGTAGTAGTAGTATTGTGTCCTCGGTGTGCTAATTTGAAGCAGTACTGTAGTAGTAGTAGTATTGTGTCCTCGGTGTGCTAATTTGAAGCAGTACTGTAGTAGTAGTAGAATTGTGTCCTCGGTGTGCTAATTTGAAGCAGTACTGTAGTAGTAGTGGTATTGTGTCCTCGGTGTGCTAATTTGAAGCAGTACTGTAGTAGTAGTAGTGGTATTGTGTCCTCGGTGTGCTAATTTGAAGCAGTACTGTAGTAGTAGTAGTAGTATTGTGTCCTCGGTGTGCTAATTTGAAGCAGTACTGTAGTAGTAGTAGTAGTATTGTGTCCTCGGTGTGCTAATTTGAAGCAGTACTGTAGTAGTAGTATTGTGTCCTCGGTGTGCTAATTTGAAGCAGTACTGTAGTAGTAGTAGTAGTATTGTGTCCTCGGTGTGCTAATTTGAAGCAGTACTGTAGTAGTAGTATTGTGTCCTCGGTGTGCTAATTTGAAGCAGTACTGTAGTAGTAGTAGTACTGTGTCCACGGTGTGCTAATTTGAAGCAGTACTGTAGTAGTAGTAGTAGTATTGTGTCTTCGGTGTGCTAATTTGAAGCAGTACTGTAGCAGTAGTATTAGTAGTAGTAGTATTGTGTCCTCGGTGTGCTAATTTGAAGCAGTACTGTAGTAGTAGTAGTAGTATTGTGTCCTCGGTGTGCTAATTTGAAGCAGTACTGTAGTAGTAGTAGTAGTATTGTGTCCTCGGTGTGCTAATTTGAAGCAGTACTGTAGTAGTAGTAGTAGTAGTATTGTGTCCTCGGTGTGCTAATTTGAAGCAGTACTGTAGTAGTAGTAGTATTGTGTCCTCGGTGTGCTAATTTGAAGCAGTACTGTAGTAGTAGTAGTATTGTGTCCTCGGTGTGCTAATTTGAAGCAGTACTGTAGTAGTAGTAGTAGTATTGTGTCCTCGGTGTGCTAAAACCTGAATGATGTGTGAAAACAGACCGTCAAAGCAGCTTTAACACGACTTGAGGCATTAATGTGAATCCTTGATGTGTTAAAAGTAGTAGTAGAGGGACTTGAAGCAGTATTGTAGTAGTATTGTTTGTTCCAGCTGCTGAGCCTCACCATTAGCTCTGCTAACGTTAGCATGTGTTCAGCTAACAGTACTCACTACTACCTTCACTTTAGGCCCAGCTACTGCAGAAACCTTCACAGCGCCCACATCCCCTGGAGCTTCGGGGCATCGGGGGGCTCCCGGCCGGGCTGGAGGGCTTCATTCCGTGGAGTTTGTCTCCGGGAGTTGATGGGGACGAGCTAGGCTAACTCTAGCAAACAAAGAGCTGCAGCAGGCTGTTAGCCATTAGCATGCTAGCTGCGTTAGCGTGATGCGGTTCCTCTCTTTTTAAACCAGAAAGCACGAAATGTGCACAAAATGGCAAAATGTGTGGTTTTCGACATAAAGGCGGTGTCTGCGTGCTCATTGTTGTGCTGGAAGCTGAGCTGACAGACAGCTGCGGCCGCGACGACAATATCCAAACAACACATCTGGACCCACGGCGTGAAGAAAACCTCAGAAATCCGCAAAGCAGAGAAGGAAACTAACAAAGTGTTTGAGTTTACCATGCGAGCCGCCTCAGCCCAGGTCCGCTCCTTCTTTCTCTTTTGTTTGTCCTTCATTTCCTCCGCTGCTTCTGCTGATCGCCTGCCGAGTCTGGAGCTGCTTCTCTGCGGAGCGGCGCGCTGCTCACCACGGTCTGTAGAACCAGATCCAGAACCAGAACCAGAACCGAACCGCAGGGCCGACTGAGCTCAGGTCAAAACAGAGGGGGGGCTGAGTCTGGATCCGACTAGCTGAGCACACACATCGTCTCTGGAGCGCCGGAGCAGTGTGTGAGTGTCCGTCTGTGCGCGTGTGTCTGTGTGTGTGTGTGGAGCGGCTAATGCTAATGCTGCTGCAGTAGGACGAACCTCTCTGGAATGCAACAACCAGGTCAAAGGTCAAACGCTCTGCAGGAATGCAACAAAACAAGGCCAGCCCTCTACCTGAAAACACCACATCCCATAGGCTGCTGCAACATACACCGCACAATTATCAACATGCACAATATACATGTTACAGAGGAAAACTGCAATATATTGTTTTCTTACTGCACAGTGCAGGGCTCTGCATGTCAACAAACCAATCAACACAATGGCTTCAACCAATGCATATAGACTGGAAATAAGTGGCAAGACAAGTGGTGAAATGAATGCAGATGGTCCAATTAAAATGTGAAAGGAATCAGTAAAGGATACATCACATTCATTTTCACTCACAAACAGTTTCTCTAAATATTCAGACTGGGCTGCAGGGCAGTGACTAACGCTCTCACCTCACAGTGGGGGAAAGGTCCAGGTTCAAATAGCAGTGGGGGTCCTTCATTGTGGAGTTTGCACGTTCTCCCCATGAGTGGCTGGGTTTCCTCCAGGCACTGCGCTGTGTGCCCACAGCCCAGAAACATGCAAGTGAAGTTGATTGGTGGTGCTAAATTACCTTGAGTGTGAGTGAGTGAGTGAGTGAGTGAGTGAGTGAGTGAGTGAGTGGGTGAGTGAGTGAGTGGGTGGGTGAGTGAGTGAGTGGGTGAGTGAGTGAGTGGGCTTTTCCACCTAAAAGAACCAGGGTCCAGTTCGGAGCCGGGGCCACACAGCACCAGTTCTTTGTGTTTCCACTGCCAAAGCACTCATGAAACAGGTGCTAAACCGGTTCTACCTGGCTCCACTTCTTTCCTGGGCCAGAGTGGAACCAGGCCGGGGCCAGACGGGTCATCAAGTGGGGGCGGAGTTATCGCTACTTACAAGGTGGAGGTTGAACCGATGTCCTGAAAACAACAGTGAACACGGAGCCTCAGAATGGTTAGAAAGAAAAAATAAAACTAAAGCGTGGGAAAGATATAATAAGTTGTTCCCTGAAGTTAATAATATGAGGGAACAAGATCATTTAATCTGTGATAACGGAGCCGCGGCTCTGGAGGTGCAGAGCTCCTCCACTGCACCGTCAGCTGCCTGAGAGGTGGAGGTGCAGAGCTCCTCCACTGCACCGTCAGCCTCCTGAGAGGTGGAGGTGCAGAGCTCCTCCACTGCACCGTCAGCTGCCTGAGAGGTGGAGGTGCAGAGCTCCTCCACTGCACCGTCAGCTGCCTGAGATCTAGACTCTAGAAGCATTTCCATTGTTTTTCATGGTAACATCATTGTAACTAACTTCACTTTCATGTGTTGTTTGGCGTTTTGCCCGCCGGCTGAGGCAGTGCAGCCGTTGTACAATGTAGGGTGACGCTGCTGCTCCCTACCAGACGCTGCACTGGTCTCTTCTACCCACACAACTCTAGAATGAAGCAAGACCTTGGCTTCATCAGCAACTACTAAACAAACTACACACTAGTGTAAATGAAAGCTGGATCTTTAACCATAAAATGAGTCTTTTAATGGTTTCATGTGAAAGAGAACTTTAATCATTTACGTAGGTTTCCATTATAAACGCTGTAGAGCAGCGTTCTGTCATTCTACACCTCCATTCTATCATTCTATACCTCCATTCTATCATTCTATCATTCTACACCTCCATTCCTCATTCTATCATTCTACACCTCCATTCTATCATTCTACACCTCCATTCTACCATTCTATCATTCTACACCTCCATTCCTCATTCTATCATTCTACACCTCCATTCTATCATTCTACACCTCCATTCCTCATTCTATCATTCTACACCTCCATTCCTCATTCTATCATTCTACACCTCCATTCCTCGTTCTATCATTCTACACCTCCATTCCTCCTTCTATCATTCTACACCTCCATTCCTCATTCTATCATTCTACACCTCCATTCTATCATTCTACACCTCCATTCCTCGTTCTATCATTCTACACCTCCATTCCTCATTCTATCATTCTACACCTCCATTCCTCGTTCTATCATTCTACACCTCCATTCCTCATTCTATCATTCTACACCTCCATTCCTCCTTCTATCATTCTACACCTCCATTCCTCCTTCTATCATTCTACACCTCCATTCCTCCTTCTATCATTCTACACCTCCATTCCTCCTCATGCTGAAGCTTTTGATTCAGACACGTCCAGAAATAACGTGAAAGGAGCAGAAATTGACGATGTAATGTCCACATGGGAAAAAAACAAGCCCCAAGCTCATTCATGTGTTGTTTTATTCTCTCTCTGGCCACTAGGGGCTCCAGACTGAAACAATTCTCTCTCTGGCCACTAGGGGCTCCAGACTGAAACAATTCTCTCTCTGGCCACTAGGGGCTCCGGACTGAAACAATTCTCTCTCTGGCCACTAGGGGCTCCGGACTGAAACAATTCTCTCTCTGGCCACTAGGGGCTCCAGACTGAAACAATTCTCTCTCTGGCCACTAGGGGCTCCGGACTGAAACAAGACGGACGTGAATAGACCTCAATAGAGGACGAGGAGACTCATTGTTTTCTGGCTCTTTGGTCTGGGACTTTCCACAGTTTCTGTGGGGACAAAGTGCCTTTTTGACGTGTTGCAGGATGTGGCTGTCTGCACCTTGCCAAAGAAATTAATTAAAAACAAAAAGGGGAAAAATACAATAAAGAAAAAAAGATGTTTTGACATTTTGATCAAACAATGAGCTTGAAGGCCGGTGCACCTCCAACTGGACCATCTCTGCTGGGTTCAGTCCGTCGTTCAGAGCCCGCACTGAGGCTGATTTATGGTTCTACATCGGGCAGAGCTCCCGAGACTGAAAACAGTCGTTCTGTTTGAGAAATGTGAGTCCAGAAGAGTTTCTAATGTCTGGTTTAGTGTGTGAGGCGTGGATCTGATTCCTGTGGCCACGAGGTCAAAGGTCCAGTTGCCTGAATGAGTCGGGAACAACGGAGACTCTTAAGGGCCTTTTTCACGACAACATTTTTTACAAGTAAAATTGTATCATTTTTGCGTTCCCGTTTCAGAAGTTTCAGGTTTGCACAACAGAAACACTGAAAATGATGTTTTCACATTGGGCCTCGAGTGGGTGCTGTTGTTTGTTTTAATAATGAAAGAAACAAACATTCCTGAGCAGGGAACAATTCGCTGCAAATGATAATGATGACGATATTTGTATGGACCATCTTGGATTATTATTATTATGAGCAACTCGACAATAAAACTAATTTGGGATGAAAGAAAACTGACGATCATTGGCTCAATATTGGAATAGAAATGACGCCGACATGAATTCGATAATGAAATATTTTGCTGATAACTCGATCCAATGTTAAATAACCAACATGGCCTTTTTTTCCCCACACACTTTCAGCCCATTTGTTTGCCCTCTGACACTGCTGCTTGCTGTTGTCGCTTGCATTGCATCATATTGAGGGTGACGTCCGGTGGCCAAAAAAACAATACAACAACAAAAAAAAACACTTGATTTTTATAATTGAAAGAACAATGGCAGAAAACAAGAAATCAGCAGCAAATCTGTGTGTGTGTGTGTGTGTGTGTGTGTGTGTGTGTGTGTGTGTGTGTGTGTGTGTGTGTGTGTGTGTGTGTGTGTGTGTGTGTGTGTGTGTGTGTGTGTGTGCGTGGTTTGTCCACTGGGTGTGGTTGAAATTAAACTTTTATTCAATTCAACTTTATTTATATAGCACCAAGTACAACACAGTCATTCCTCGGTGCTTTTAACAGAGAAAAACTCAAAATATCCACATGAGCAGCAGGTTTATTTGTGACTGTGAGAGGAGAGGGGAGAAGGGGAGAGGAGAGGAGAGGAGAAGAGAAGAGAAGAGAGGAGAGGAGAGGAGAGGAGAGGAGAAGAGAGGAGGGGAGGGGAGATAGGAGAGGTTTGGTTTTCAAAGTCCCTTTATTTGCCCATTTCAAAGAGAAACAGGTCACTGTCACATCATCACTCAGCTAACAAAACTAAAAACAAACAAACGCAAAACAAAAACAAAAGAAACCAACAGCAACAACAACAACAACAATAGCTTCTAGAAATGTACTCGACTAAACAAAAATCAAAACTGAACAATAAGTCCTCCACCTTCCCCACAGAACCCCAAACCTCCCAACAGCCCCTGTGTGACTGAAGCCCCTTGTTGGTCATTACAAAGCCTCAGTCTGGCCTGAAGCAGACCTTTTAAAACCGCCACCAAGTCCACACTTCCAGATCCCTGAGTCCTGTTCCTGCCTGTTAGCCACATGGCTAACTTAGCAGAAGCCCATATAAAGTTCAGCAATATTTGCAGTCTTTTTCCTGGCGCTGTACTTTCGGACCAAACAAATGAAAAGAAAAACGCTCACCAAGACCCTGAAACCATCTTTTTAACAAGTCAAAAAGGCCTGAGAGCCGAGAGCTGCTTACAAATAAATGGTCAAGGGTTTCAGACTGTCCACAAACAATACACCCCTCCCCCAGCTCTGGATTCAACAGTGTTTTATTCTCAAAAACACAGCAGAAGCAAAGTCAGGCAGTCCAAGAACAAAACCAGAGCAGGCGATAGAGGAGGAAATCCAGGAGGCGAGGTCGGGCAGGCAGAAGGTCAAAAAACACAAAGGCAACACGATTATCTCATGAAGGCGGGTACGAATGGTGTGAGAACTCAGACCAACTGGCAACCAGAGCTACAAGAGAGGAACTAAATACACACTGATGACGATTACAAACAGCTGAGACCTGGAGGAGGAAGCAGAAGAGCACGGGGCGGAGCTAAGGGGGACACAGGGGCGGAGCTAAGGGGGACACAGGGGCGGAGCTAAGGGGAACACAGGGGCGGAGCTAAGGGGGACACAGGAGGGGAGGAGAGAAGGCAGGATCATGACAGTTTGTAGCTATGGCTCCATCACAACCCTCCCCTGGAGGTCTGCGGTCCGTTTGTCACCAGGCAGGTGTACAGGGACCGCCCGCTGCCCTTCGGAGAAAAGCTTGGACCAAAGAACTCAGTCCACCTCGACTCTTTCATCCCCGCCAGCGAACGCAGGTTCAGGACTTTAACACAGGTTTGGTAGATACTTTTCTTTCCGGTGTGACGAAACATTTCCAGCTGCGGGATTTTGAAAGAGAGCAGCTGACCTCCCCCCTCCCGCCACTCCCCCACAGCTGGGTGATGGACAGGGAGGGGAAACTGTATTCTCTGTCCTCACTCCACTGGTTCCACAGGGTCTGGTTCCTTGCAAACGTTCTCAATGAGTGTGGCAAGGCAGCACAGCCCTCTGTGCTGCCTTGCCACAGGTGATCCCGCTGCCGGCTCTCAGGTCGTCCAGGGAGGTTGCAGTTGTCTTCAACAGATGTCCCAGTTTGGTGCAGCCAGCCAGCCTGAGGCTGGTTCGGAGGCTCGCAGACTGCAGTGCTTGAGTTCTGATGAATTGGTTGAAGAACAGAGGTTCTTCAAACAGCCACATGCCCTGGGTCTCATTTGAAGCTCGTTGGAAATGGAGGATCTGCCATGCCTGCAGAACAGAGCTGTAGAAAGGTGTCAGTCCAGATAGAACCACTTCTTCTGGCTGTAGGAGGAAAAGCTGTTTAAAGTATCCGAACCGCCCAGCTCTCCTCAGCAGCAACCGAGCTGTGTTGAACCAGCTTGGACCACAGTCATAGAGCAGCTTTTGTGCAGTTGTGAGTCTGAAGGCAGCGATCTTTGCCTGGATGTTAATGAGGCTCTGCCCTCCTACAGCCACTGGCAGGTAAAGTGCTGCAGCCCGAACCCAGTGATGGCCAGACCAAAAGATGTCCAGGATGGCTCTCTGGATGTCCTCTACCAAACCTGAGTTAAAGGATAATTCCTGGTCAAAATAACTCCCAGGTTCCTCACAGTGGAACTGGAGGTCAAAGTAATACCATCCAGTGTGACTATTATCTTTAGATAATTTGTCTCTCAGATATTTTGGCCCAAATGTAATAATTTCAGTTTCATCTGAGTTCAGGAGCAGGAAAGTACGACTCATCCAATCCTTTATATCTTTAAGACGAACTTCGAGTTTAGAAAGTTGGTTGTTATCCTCTGGTTTCATAGATAAATAGATTTGTGTGTCATCTGCATAACAAAGGAAGTTAATGGAGTGTTTTTTAATAATATTCCCTACAGGAAGCGTGTATAAAGTAAAAAGTATAGGACCTAAGACAGAACCCTGTGGAACTCCATGTTTAACCTCAGTCTGGAGTGAGGAGTTATCCTGAACATGAACAAAGTGGAACCTGTCTGATAAATATGATCAGAACCAGTTTAGTACCTTTAAGCCTGATGATGTTCTAGCCTCTGTAACAGGATGTTCTGATCATGATGTGTTCTAGCCTCTGTAACAGGATGTTCTGATCATGATGTGTTCTAGCCTCTGTAACAGGATGTTCTGATCAATAGTATGAAAAGCAGCACTGAGATCTAACAGGACCAGAATAGAGACCAGGGGCCTCATTTATAAACGTTGCGTACGCACAAAAGAATGCGTACGCCACTCTCTACGCAAACCGTGGGATTTATAAAAAGAGAACTTGACGGGAAAATGTGCGGTCCTCCACGCCAACTCTGACCCTGGGTCACCCTAACCCTAACCCAACTCTGACCCTGGGTCACCCTAACCCTAACCCAACTCTGACCCTGGGTCACCCTAACCCTAACCCAACTCTGACCCTGGGTCACCCTAACCCTAACCCAACTCTGACCCTGGGTCACCCTAACCCTAACCCAACTCTGACCCTGGGTCACTCTAACCCTAACCCAACTCTGACCCTGGGTCACCCTAACCCTAACCCAACTCTGACCCTGGGTCACCCTAACCCTAACCCAACTCTGACCCTGGGTCACCCTAACCCTAACCCAACTCTGACCCTGGGTCACCCTAACCCTAACCCAACTCTGACCCAGGCGTACGCACAGAACTGGGGGAAGGAGAAACTGCGCCACCGATGGCAGAAGAAAGAAACGGGAGAAACTGTGTGAAACTGATGGTGTAAAATAAATAGTTATATGACCTCTCATATATGGACAGTTTATTTGCAAGAAGTGGATAGTAAACAATAACATTTCTACAATGAATAAACAAACATACTCCCTGGAGTGCACACAGGAAACATATGATTAAGACAATAGTAAGACAACAGTATTATGTTTACACTGATATGAATGCCTGACTGTTGTCTCGGCCTATGCACCGAACAGCAGGTCAGAGTACCCAACCTTCTTGGAGTCCCTGGGAGGGGTGCTGGATAGTGCCCCAACTGGGGACTCCATTGTTCTCCTGGGGGACTTCAACGCCCACGTGGGCAATGACAGTGAGACTTGGAAGGTGGTGATTGGGAGGAACGGCCTCCCCGATCTGAACCCGAGTGGTGTTCTGTTATTGGACTTCTGTGCTAGTCACAGCTTGTCCATAACGAACACCATGTTCGAGCACAGGGGTGTCCATAAGTGCACGTGGCACCAGGACACCCTAGGCCGGAGGTCAATGATAGACTTTGTGGTCGTGTCATCTGATCTCCGGTCACGTGTCTTGGACACTCGGGTAAAGAGAGGGGCAGAGCTGTCAACTGATCACCACCTGGTGGTGAGTTGGATGCGCTGGACTGGGAGGAGGCCGGATAGACTCGGCAGGCCCAAACGTGTTGTGAGGGTCTGCTGGGAACACCTGGCCGAGCCCTCCGTCCGCGCAGTCTTCAACTCCCACCTCCGGGAGAGCTTCTCACAGATCCCGAGGGAGGTTGGAGACATTGAGTCCGAGTGGACCATGTTCTCCTCTTCCATTGTCGAAGCTGCTGCTCAGAGCTGTGGTCGCAGGGCCTCTGGCGCCTGTCGTGGCGGCAATCCCCGAACCCGGTGGTGGACACCGGAAGTAAGGGATGCCGTCAAGCTGAAGAAGGAGTCCTACCGGGCACTGTTAGCTCATAGGACTCTCGAGGCAATCGACAGGTACCGGCAGGCCAACCGAGCTGCAGCCCGGGCTGTGGTGGAGGCAAAAACTCCGGTCTGGGAGGAGTTCGGAGAGGACATGGAGGAGGACTTTCGGTCGGCCTCGAGGAAATTCTGGAAAACCGTCCGGCGCCTCAGGCGGGGGAAGCAGTTCTCCACCAACACTGTTTACAGTGGAGGTGGGGAGTTGTTGACCTCAACTGGGGACATTGTTGGGCGGTGGAAGGAATACTTCGAGGACCTCCTCAATCCCACCACCACGTCTTCCATTGAGGAAGCAGAGACTGGGTTCTCAGAGGTGGACTCGTCCATTTCCCAAGCTGAAGTCACCGAGGTTGTTGTGAAGCTCCTCGGTGGCAAGGCACCGGGAGTGGATGAGATTCACCCAGAGTTCCTTAAGTCTCTGGATGTGCAGGGACTGTCGTGGCTGACTCGTCTCTGCAACATTGCGTGGCGGGCGGGGACAGTACCTCTGGACTGGCAGACCGGGGTGGTGGTCCCTCTCTTTAAGAAGGGGGATCGGAGGGTGTGTTCCAACTACAGAGGGATCACACTCCTCAGCCTCCCCGGGAAAGTTTATTCCAGGGTACTGGAGAGGAGGGTCCGGCCGTTAGTCCAACCTCGGATTCAAGAGGAACAATGTGGTTTTCGTCCTGGTCGTGGAACCCTGGACCAGCTCTATACCCTCCACCAGGTTCTCCTGGTGGTGGAACACTGGACCAGCTCTATACCCTCCACCAGGTTCTCCTGATGGTGGAACACTGGACCAGCTCTATACCCTCCACCAGGTTCTCCTGATGGTGGAACACTGGACCAGCTCTATACCCTCCACAAGGTTCTCCTGATGGTGGAACACTGGACCAGCTCTATACCCTCCACCAGGTTCTCCTGATGGTGGAACACTGGACCAGCTCTATACCCTCCACCAGGTTCTCCTGATGGTGGAACACTGGACCAGCTCTATACCCTCCACCAGGTGCTTGAGGGTTCATGGGAGTTCGCCCAACCAGTCCACATGTGTTTTGTGGATCTGGAGAAGGCGTTCGACCGCGTCCCCCGAGATGTCCTGTGGGGGGTGCTCCGGGAGTACGGAGTCCGGGGTCCCTTGTTGAGGGCTGTTCGGTCCTTGTATTCCCGGAGCAGGAGTCTGGTTCGCATTGCCTGCAGTAAGTCGGACCTGTTCCCAGTGCACGTTGGCCTCCGGCAGGGGTGTCCTTTATCACCGGTTCTGTTCATTACCTATATGGACAGAATTTCTAGGCACAGCCGGGGGCTGGAGGGGGTCCGGATTGGGGACCACAGGATCTCATCTCTGCTATTTGCGGATGATGTGGTTCTGTTGGCCCCATCAAGCCTGGATCTCCAGCGTGCACTGACACGGTTCGCAGCCGAGTGTGAAGCAGCTGGGATGAAGATCAGCACCTTTAAATCGAGGCCATGGTTCTCGACCGGAAAAAGGTGTCTTGCCCCCTCCAGGTCGGTGGAGTGCCCTTGTCCCAAGTGGAGGAGTTCAAGTATCTTGGGGTCTTGTTCACGAGTGGGGGAAAGATGGAGCGTGAGATCGACAGGCGGATCGGTGCAGCGTCTGCAGTCATGTGGTCGTTGTATCGGTCCGTCGTGGTGAAGAAGGAGCTGAGCCAAAAGACCAAGCTCTGGATTTACCAGTCGATCTTCGTTCCTACCCTCACCTATGGTCATGAACTATGGGTCATGACCGAAAGAACGAGATCCCGGATACAAGCGGCTGAAATGAGCTTCCTCCGTAGGGTGGCTGGGCGTACCCTTAGAGATAGGGTGAGGAGCTCAGTCACCAGGGAGGAGCTCGGAGTAGAGCCGCTGCTCCTCCACATCGAGAGGAGCCAGCTGAGGTGGCTCGGGCATCTATTTCGGATGCCCCCTGGACGCCTCCCCAGGGAGGTGTTCCGGGCATGTCCCTCCGGTAGGAGGCCTCGGGGCAGACCCGGGACACGCTGGAGGGACTATGTCTCTCGGCTGGCCTGGGAACGCCTTGGGGTGCCACCGGAGGAGCTGGAGGAAGTGTCTGGGGCGAGGGAAGTCTGGGCAACTCTGCTCAGACTGCTGCCTCCGCGACCCGGCCCCGGATAAAGCGGTAGCCAATGGATGGATGGACGGATGGATGATATGAATGCAGTGTAATATCCTATACCATATAGCCCATATAGCAGTGTTGGGCGCAGACTGGAGCCGGCTCTGTACGTGATGGGTGGCTTCTAGGTACGCAGAATTCATGTGGAAATCCTGAGACTTGCAATTTTGTAGGAGTGTTTAACCCGTTCACGACCTTGCAGGCGACAGTGGAGAACCCTAACCCTCAAGCGGTGGCTGCTCACCCCTTTTCCTCACCCACAAGGCGCAGAGGAGAGGACCTAGAATCTATAGTATTGTGGAGCGCACCATCGGGCTCCTGAAGGGCAGGCGGCGGTGTCTCCACAGCACAGGAGGAACGCTAACCTACAAGCCCGAGAAGGTCTGCCGTATTGTCAGAGCGTGTGCTGTGCTGCATAACGTGGCAGAACTGAATGCTGTGGCCTTGCCCCCTGACGCTGATCGTCTTGGCCCCGCCCCCGACCCCTATCCCCAGGCATTGGAGCCAAACGCTGCTGCCGTGCGCCAGCGTTTGGATGTGATGCGTCGTTTATGAAAAAACAGGTATGGAATCAAATTCAAAATAATCATTTATTGATCAACTCTTTCATGGTGGTGTTGAGCTCGGACAGGACATGTTTTATCTCCCGCAGCTCTCTAGCAACTTCATTTATTGCAGTGACGGTGTCTCTCTGTGTCTGCAGGACACGGCTGCTGGAGGGCTGGATGCACGAGGTGCAGTGGAGACGCTGGGCGCACATGGCTCAGCTGCAGCGCCACTGACCTCGCCTGGACCCGCAGCAACTATAAGAAATGTTGAATAAAGTCACTTGTTTTGTGAATGGAGTCTCAATCGTTTCTGTACATAAATGTGAACACAACCTTGGTTTACACTCATTTCAAATATGGGAATACAAATTACATACCTTGGTCTTCTGCTTGTGGGCGGGCCTGGGTGTCCCCCTCCACCTCCGTCACCACTCCACTCAGGAGGGATTCCCCGATGACCCCCGCCAGTGTTTCCTCCAGTGGGGTGAGCTCCGGAGGGCCCGTCCCCCCCCCCGGGGCACAGACGCTCTGCCTGTGTGACGCCAGGCGCTTTTTTGCATCTACTTTGATGTCGGACCACTTTTCTTCACGTCAGCCACACTCCGACCTTCTGAGGCCACAGCATTGACACCATCCGCCACATGCTGACACTCTAGAGCCTTTTTGGCATTGGTGACCCCAACACTGTGTCCACCAAATAATATCGCCTTCCTCTTCTCCACCTCCCCGACCAGAACTTCCACCTCACACTGGGTGAAATTGCGTTTCTTGGCTTTTCTTTCTGCTTTCAGTCATGAATCAATATTCATGAGGCGTTTCTCTGAATATTTATAGGCCAATATGGGCGTGGTCTGACCCGCACACAGGTGCGGCACATTTAGAGTGGATTGTGATTTATAAAGGGAAATCAGCGTAGGACGTGCGTGCGCACTGTTTTATAAATCAGGATATTTTTGTGCGTACGCACTTTCTGTGTTTCGTGCGTACGCCAATTTTGACGTCAATCCTACGCACAGTTTTATAAATGAGGCCCCTGGTCAAGGTGAGTGAAACAAACTGTGCTGTTACTGGTTCTAATATCTGTTCTCTCTTCTCTCTTTGATCTTTGGCTTCAGAGCTTCATGATGATCTCATGGACTGGAGGGTCGTTCAGACAGAAGGAACCTCTGGAAGATGTCGTCTGCATCACCTGCCCTCCAGCAGCTCGTCATCATGAAGACGTTGTTTCAGTGATCAGCAGGTCACAAAACATCTCTTCATCAAGTTTGAGAGTTTTTACGTTACATAAGCTTGATTTGTTAACTTTTATTCCTCTGTATTGTAACAGATGTTGGAGCTACTGGAAGAGATGGAGGAGGTCACAGGAACCAAGAAGACCTGAGACTCATCAGTTATGTTTCTGATGTTCCAGAAGTAAGACGATCAGTCGAATGGAGGACATCATAGAAGTAGAGAGGTCAATATTTAGTGTCTTTAGAAACCATCTACATGCAGCTTGTCAGTGTTTTTCACATCATCATCAACATCCTGATGGGCTCAGGTCACACAAGGCTGGAGGCCGAGGTCCTCATAGCCAGTGGAGAACATTCTAGCTCTCTCACTGGAGAACCAACCTCCATGATGAACAAGGCTGGAGGCCGAGGTCCTCATAACCAGTGGAGAACATTCTAACTCTCTCACTGGAGAACCAACCTCCATGATGAACAAGGCTGGAGGCCGAGGTCCTCATAACCAGTGGAGAACGTTCTAACTCTCTCACTGGAGAACCGACCTACATGATGAACAAGGCTGGAGGCCGAGGTCCTCATAACCAGTGGAGAACGTTCTAACTCTCTCACTGGAGAACCGACCTACATGATGAACAAGGCTGGAGGCAGAGGTCCTCATAACCAGTGGAGAACGTTCTAGCTCTCTCACTGGAGAACCAACCTAACGTTCTAGCTCTCTCACTGGAGAACCAACCTAACGTTCTAGCTCTCTCACTGGAGAACCAACCTCCATGATGAACAAGGCTGGAGGCCGAGGTCCTCATAACCAGTGGAGAACATTCTAACTCTCTCACTGGAGAACCAACCTCCATGATGAACAAGGCTGGAGGCCGAGGTCCTCATAACCAGTGGAGAACGTTCTAACTCTCTCACTGGAGAACCGACCTACATGATGAACAAGGCTGGAGGCCGAGGTCCTCATAACCAGTGGAGAACATTCTAACTCTCTCACTGGAGAACCAACCTCCATGATGAACAAGGCTGGAGGCCGAGGTCCTCATAACCAGTGGAGAACGTTCTAACTCTCTCACTGGAGAACCGACCTACATGATGAACAAGGCTGGAGGCCGAGGTCCTCATAACCAGTGGAGAACGTTCTAACTCTCTCACTGGAGAACCAACCTCCATGATGAACAAGGCTGGAGGCCGAGGTCCTCATAGCCAGTGGAGAACGTTCTAGCTCTCCCACTGGAGAACCAACCTGCATGATGAACAAGAGTCTGAATGCATCTGGTAGTAATCTGATTACTTCCTGTTTTCATCTGGTGATGGTGTAATAATCTGATTACTTCCTGTTTTCCAAAACTCAGAAGAAATTCTACTGACTTGTTAAAACCATAATGAACAGTTTTAGAAATTCAAATTCTGAGTTTTCAGTGGTCCTTGAACGCACCACACGATCACACACCTGAAGGGATCATATCAATCCAACACACCGAGCAGCCAGCGGCAGTTTGGTTTCATCACCTCACGTTTCACCCACATCACAATGGATATACGACAATGGCTGAACAAGCCCAAAGAACGACATTGTCTGTGACGTCCCTGAACCGGAGGAGGAGGAGGAGGAGGAGGAGGAGCTCCTGCTGGCTGGGCTGAACCGGAGGAGGAGGAGGAGGAGGAGCTCCTGCTGGCTGGGCTGAACCGGAGGAGGAGGAGGAGGAGGAGCTCCTGCTGGCTGGGCTGAACCGGAGGAGAACCTCTGAGACCGTTCAGTCCACCCTCACCCTCACCCTCACAGCAGTGTGTTTGAGTTTTACCTCGGACACGACCAGCAAAAACAGTTTACAAACAAACAACAACATAATAATGATTGTAAACAGCCGTTTTCTGCAAATTGGTATAAGGAGACAGACTGGCAGGAATATTCACAGCAAGCACACGCTGCCTCTGGTTTTCCCTGCAGGACATTTGGAGGGAGCGACTCTGTTTTCACAAGAACTGGGTCTAGTAGCTGGAAGCATGCTAGCGTGAGGCTAAGGGACTTAGCAGGCACAGTCACAGCAAAGAGCACCAAGCATGCATGGCTCGCTGGAAAGACAAGGAATTGTGATGCAACACTGGAAGTGAGATTTCAGCCATGGTTAACTCTGGTCAGCTTGTGCAAAACCGCCCATATGTGTCTGCACATTTCTGGTTTCAAATGAAGTGCCACGGCGGGCTGACGTGGATTCAGCCAATCGCAGAGATGAAGCAGTGAACTGTTGGTCTCGGTTTGATTCCACACTGAGGCAAAAGCAAGAGCGAGCAAAGGTTTTCTGTACAATCCCCAAAAAACGCAAGTTACACATCACATGATATTCAGAATCACATAATTGAACGGATGAGCATGATCATAACAGCAAATTGTTCAAGATGTGGGGGAGTCATGGTTCACACTCAAGGTGGGTGGAAGTCAAGACCCGGCAGGACGTGAAGATGGACCTGGAGCTGTGTGTGATGTAGTTGTGTGTGATGTAGTTGTGTGTGATGTAGTTGTGTGTGATGGAGCTGTGTGTGATGTAGTTGTGTGTTATGTGGTTGTGTGTGATGTAGTTGTGTGTGATGTAGTTGTGTGTGATGGAGCTGTGTGTGATGGAGCTGTGTGTTATGTAGTTGTGTGTGATGTAGTTGTGTGTGATGGAGCTGTGTGTTATGTAGTTGTGTGTGATGGAGCTGTGTGTGATGGAGCTGTGTGTTATGTAGTTGTGTGTGATGTAGTTGTGTGTGATGGAGCTGTGTGTTATGTGTGATGTAGTTGTGTGTGATGGAGGTGTGTGTTGTGTGTGATGTAGTTGTGTGTGATGTAGTTGTGTGTGATGGAGCTGTGTGTGATGTAGTTGTGTGTGATGTAGTTGTGTGTGATGTAGTTGTGTGTGATGGAGCTGTGTGTGATGTAGTTGTGTGTGATGGAGCTGTGTGTTATGCAGTTCTGTGTGATGGAGCTGTGTGTTATGTGGTTGTGTGTGATGGAGGTGTGTGTTATGTGGTTGTGTGTGATGTAGTTGTGTGTGATGTAGTTGTGTGTGATGGAGGTGTGTGTTATGTAGTTCTGTGTGATGTAGTTGTGTGTGATGTAGTTGTGTGTGATGTAGTTGTGTGTGATGGAGGTGTGTGTTATGGAGCTGTGTGTTATGTAGTTGTGTGTGATGTAGTTGTGTGTGATGTAGTTGTGTGTGATGGAGCTGTGTGTTATGTAGTTCTGTGTGATGTAGTTGTGTGTGATGTAGTTGTGTGTGATGTAGTTGTGTGTGATGTAGGTGTGTGTTATGGAGCTGTGTGTTATGTAGTTGTGTGTGATGTAGTTGTGTGTGATGTAGTTGTGTGTGATGTAGTTGTGTGTGATGGAGCTGTGTGTTATGTAGTTGTGTGTGATGTAGTTGTGTGTGATGTAGTTGTGTGTGATGGAGCTGTGTGTTATGTAGTTGTGTGTGATGTAGTTGTGTGTGATGGAGTTGTGTGTTGTGTAGTTGTGTGTGATGTAGTTGTGTTTTATGTGGTTGTGTGTTATGTAGTTGTGTGTTGTGTAGTTGTGTGTGATGTAGTTGTGTGTTATGTGGTTGTGTGTGATGTAGTTGTGTGTGATGTAGTTGTGTGTTATGTGGTTGTGTGTGATGTAGTTGTGTGTGATGTAGTTGTGTGTTATGTAGTTGTGTGTTATGTAGTTGTGTGTTATGTAGTTGTGTGTGATGTAGTTGTGTGTGATGTTGTTGTGTGTGATGTAGTTGTGTGTGATGTTGTTGTGTGTGATGTAGTTGTGTGTTATGTGGTTGTGTGTGATGTAGTTGTGTGTGATGGAGTTGTGTGTTATGTAGTTGTGTGTTGTGTAGTTGTGTGTGATGTAGTTGTGTTTTATGTGTTTGTGTGTTATGTAGTTGTGTGTTGTGTAGTTGTGTGTGATGTAGTTGTGTGTTATGTGGTTGTGTGTGATGTAGTTGTGTGTGATGTAGTTGTGTGTTATGTGGTTGTGTGTGATGTAGTTGTGTGTGATGTAGTTGTGTGTTATGTAGTTGTGTGTTGTGTAGTTGTGTGTTATGTAGTTGTGTGTTATGTAGTTGTGTGTGATGTAGTTGTGTGTTGTGTAGTTGTGTGTGATGTAGTTGTGTTATGTAGTTGTGTGTGATGTAGTTGTGTGTTGTGTAGTTGTGTGTTATGTAGGTGTGTTATGTAGTTGTGTGTGATATAGTTGTGTGTAATGTAGTTGTGTGTTATGTAGTTGTGCTAGATGTAGTTGTGTGTTGTGTAGTTGTGTGTTATGTAGTTGTGTGCTATGTAGTTGTGTGTTATGTAGTTATGTGTGATGTAGTTGTGTGTTTGTAGTTGTGTTTTATGTGGTTGTGTGTGATGTAGTTCTGTTTTATGTGGTTGTGTGTGATGTAGTTGTGTGTGATGTAGTTGTGTGTTGTGTAGTAGTGTGTTATGTAGTTGTGTGCTATGTAGTTGTGTGTTATGTAGTTGTGTGTGATGGAGTTGTGTGTTATGTAGTTGTGTGTTGTGTAGTTGTGTGTGATGTAGTTGTGTTTTATGTGGTTGTGTGTTATGTAGTTGTGTGTTGTGTAGTTGTGTGTGATGTAGTTGTGTGTTATGTGATTGTGTGTGATGTAGTTGTGTGTGATGTAGTTGTCTGTTATGTAGTTGTGTGTTGTGTAGTTGTGTGTGATGTAGTTGTGTGTTGTGTAGTTGTGTGTGATGTAGTTGTGTGTGATATAGTTGTGTGTAATGTAGTTGTGTGTTATGTAGTTGTGTGTGATGTAGTTGTGTGTTGTGTAGTTGTGTGTGATGTAGTTGTGTGTTGTGTAGTTGTGTGTGATGTAGTTGTGTGTGATATAGTTGTGTGTAATGTAGTTGTGTGTTATGTAGTTGTGTGTGATGTAGTTGTGTGTTGTGTAGTAGTGTGTTATGCAGTTGTGTGTTATGTAGTTGTGTGTGATGTAGTTGTGTGTTGTGTAGTTGTGTGTTGTGTAGCTGTGTGTTGTGTAGTTGTGTGTTATGTAGTTGTGTGTTATGTAGTTGTGTGTGATGTAGTTGTGTGTTATGTGGTTGTGTGTTATGTGGTTGTGTGTAATGTAGTTGTGTGTTATGTAGTTGTGTGTGATGTAGTTGTGTGTTGTGTAGTTGTGTGTTATGTGGTTGTGTGTTATGTAGTTGTGTGTTATGTAGTTGTGTGTTATGTGGTTGTGTGTGATGTAGTTGTGTGTTGTGTAGTTGTGTGTTATGTAGTTGTGTGTTATGTAGTTGTGTGTGATGTAGTTGTGTGTGATGTAGTTGTGTGTGATGGAGGTGTGTGTTATGGAGCTGTGTGTGATGTAGTTGTGTGTGATGTAGTTGTGTGTGATGTAGTTGTGTGTGATGGAGCTGTGTGTTATGTAGGTGTGTGTGATGTAGTTGTGTGTGATGGAGGTGTGTGTTATGGAGCTGTGTGAGATGTAGTTGTGTGTGATGTAGTTGTGTGTTATGTAGTTGTGTGTGATGTAGTTGTGTGTGATGTAGTTGTGTGTGATGTAGTTGTGTGTGATGGAGGTGTGTGTTATGGAGCTGTGTGTGATGTAGTTGTGTGTGATGTAGTTGTGTGTGATGTAGTTGTGTGTGATGGAGCTGTGTGTTATGTAGGTGTGTGTGATGTAGTTGTGTGTGATGTAGTTGTGTGTGATGGAGCTGTGTGTTATGTAGTTGTGTGTGATGTAGTTGTGTGTGATGTAGTTGTGTAGGATGGAGATGTGTGTTATGTAGTTGTGTGTGACGTAGTTGTGTGTGATGGAGGTATGTGTGATGGAGGTGTGTGTTATGTAGTTGTGTGTGATGTAGTTGTGTGTGATGGAGGTGTGTGTTATGTAGTTGTGTGTGATGTAGTTGTGTGTGATGTGGTTGTGTGTGATGTAGTTGTGTGTGATGTAGTTGTGTGTGATGTAGTTGTGTGTTATGTAGTTGTGTGTGATGGAGGTGTGTGTTATGTAGTTGTGTGTGATGTAGTTGTGTGTGATGGAGGTGTGTGTGATGGAGGTGTGTGTTATGTAGTTGTGTGCTACGTAGCTGTGTGTGATGTAGTTGTGTGTGATGGAGGTGTGTGTGATGGAGGTGTGTCTTATGTAGTTGTGTGTGATGTAGTTGTGTGTGATGTAGTTGTGTGTGATGTAGTTGTGTGTTATGTAGTTGTGTGTGATGTAGTTGTGTGTGATGTGGTTGTGTGTGATGTAGTTGTGTGTGATGTAGTTATGTGTAATGTAGTTGTGTGTGATGTAGTTGTGTTTTATGTAGTTGTGTGTTGTGTAGTTGTGTGTTATGTAGTTGTGTGTGATGTAGTTGTGTGTTGTGTAGTTGTGTGGTATGTAGTTCTGTGTGATGTAGTTGTGTGTTATGTAGTTGTGTGTGATGTAGTTGTGTGTTGTGTAGTTGTGTGTTATGTAGTTGTATGTTATGTAGTTGTGTGTTATGTAGTTGTGTGTTGTGTAGTTGTGTGTTATGTAGTTGTGTGTTGTGTGTTATGTAGTTGTGTGTGATGTAGTTGTGTGTTATGTAGTTGTGTGTTATGTAGTTGTGTGTTGTGTAGTTGTGTGTTGTGTAGTTGTGTGTGATGTAGTTGTGTGTTATGTGGTTGTGTGTGATGTAGTTGTGTGTGATGTAGTTGTGTGTTATGTGGTTGTGTGTAATGTAGTTGTGTGTGATGTAGTTGTGTGTTATGTAGTTGTGTGTTGTGTAGTTGTGTGTTATGTAGTTGTGTGTTGTGTAGTTGTGTGTTATGTAGTTGTGTGTTATGTAGTTGTGTGTGATGTAGTTGTGTGTTGTGTAGTTGTGTGTGATGTAGTTGTGTGTTATGTAGTTGTGTGTGATGTAGTTGTGTGTTGTGTAGTTGTGTGTAATGTAGTTGTGTGTGATGTAGTTGTGTGTTGTGTAGTAGTGTGTTATGTAGTTGTGTGTTATGTAGTTGTGTGTGATGTAGTTGTGTGTTGTGTAGTTGTGTGTTGTGTAGCTGTGTGTTGTGTAGTTGTGTGTTGTGTAGCTGTGTGTGATGTAGTTGTGTGTTATGTAGTTGTGTGTGATGTAGTTGTGTGTTATGTGGTTGTGTGTTATGTGGTTGTGTGTGATGTAGTTGTGTGTTATGTGGTTGTGTGTGATGTAGTTGTGTGTGATGTAGTTGTGTGTGATGTAGTTGTGTGTTATGTGGTTGTGTGTTATGTAGTTGTGTGTTATGTGGTTGTGTGTGATGTAGTTGTGTGTTGTGTAGCTGTGTGTTATGTAGTTGTGTGTTATGTAGTTGTGTGTGATGGAGGTGTGTGTTATGTAGTTGTGTGTGATGTAGTTGTGTGTGATGGAGGTGTGTGTGATGGAGGTGTGTGTTATGTAGTTGTGTGTGATGTAGTTGTGTGTGATGTAGTTGTGTGTGATGTAGTTGTGTGTTATGTGGTTGTGTGTTATGTAGTTGTGTGTGATGTAGTTGTGTGTGATGTAGTTCTGTGTGATGTGGTTGTGTGTGATGTAGTTGTGTGTGATGGAGGTGTGTGTTATGTAGTTCTGTGTGATGTAGTTGTGTGTGATGTAGTTGTGTGTGATGTAGTTGTGTGTGATGTAGTTGTGTGTGATGGAGGTGTGTGTTATGGAGCTGTGTGTGATGTAGTTGTGTGTGATGTAGTTGTGTGTGATGTAGTTGTGTGTGATGGAGGTGTGTGTTATGTAGTTGTGTGTGATGGAGCTGTGTGTGATGTAGTTCTGTGTGATGTAGTTGTGTGTGATGTAGTTGTGTGTGATGTAGTTGTGTGTGATGGAGGTGTGTGTGATGGAGCTGTGTGTTATGTAGTTGTGTGTGATGTAGTTGTGTGTGATGTAGTTGTGTGTGATGTAGTTGTGTGTGATGTAGTTGTGTGTTATGTAGTTGTGTGTGATGTAGTTGTGTGTGATGGAGGTATGTGTGATGGAGGTGTGTGTTATGTAGTTGTGTGTGATGTAGTTGTGTGTGATGGAGGTGTATGTGATGGAGGTGTGTGTTATGTAGTTGTGTGTGATGTAGTTGTGTGTGATGTGGTTGTGTGTGATATAGTTGTGTGTAATGTAGTTGTGTGTTATGTAGTTGTGCTAGATGTAGTTGTGTGTTGTGTAGTTGTGTGTTATGTAGTTGTGTGCTATGTAGTTGTGTGTTATGTAGTTATGTGTGATGTAGTTGTGTGTTCGTAGTTGTGTTTTATGTGGTTGTGTGTGATGTAGTTCTGTTTTATGTGGTTGTGTGTGATGTAGTTGTGTGTGATGTAGTTGTGTGTGATGGAGGTGTGTGTTATGGAGCTGTGTGAGATGTAGTTGTGTGTGATGTAGTTGTGTGTGATGTAGTTGTGTGTGATGGAGCTGTGTGTTATGTAGTTCTGTGTGATGTAGTTGTGTGTGATGGAGGTGTGTGTTATGGAGCTGTGTGTGATGTAGTTGTGTGTGATGTAGTTGTGTGTGATGTAGTTGTGTGTGATGGAGGTGTGTGTTATGTAGTTTTGTGTTATGTGGTTGTGTGTTATGTAGTTGTGTGTGATGTAGTTGTGTGTTATGTAGTTGTGTTATGTAGTTGTGTGTGATGTAGTTGTGTGTGATGGAGGTGTGTGTTATGGAGCTGTGTGAGATGTAGTTGTGTGTGATGTAGTTGTGTGTGATGTAGTTGTGTGTGATGGAGGTGTGTGTTATGTAGTTGTGTGTGATGGAGCTGTGTGTTATGTAGTTCTGTGTGATGTAGTTGTGTGTGATGTAGTTGTGTGTGATGTAGTTGTGTGTGATGGAGGTGTGTGTGATGGAGCTGTGTGTTATGTAGTTGTGTGTGATGTAGTTGTGTGTGATGTAGTTGTGTGTGATGGAGGTGTGTGTTATGTAGTTGTGTGTGACGTAGTTGTGTGTGATGGAGGTATGTGTGATGGAAGTGTGTGTTATGTAGTTGTGTGTGATGTAGTTGTGTGTGATGGAGGTGTGTGTGATGGAGGTGTGTGTTATGTAGTTGTGTGTGATGTAGTTGTGTGTGATGTGGTTGTGTGTGATGTAGTTGTGTGTGATGTAGTTGTGTGTGATGTAGTTGTGTGTTATGTAGTTGTGTGTGATGGAGGTGTGTGTTATGTAGTTGTGTGTGATGTAGTTGTGTGTGATGGAGGTGTGTGTGATGGAGGTGTGTGTTATGTAGTTGTGTGTGATGTAGTTGTGTGTGATGTAGTTGTGTGTGATGTAGTTGTGTGTTATGTGGTTGTGTGTTATGTAGTTGTGTGTGATGTAGTTGTGTGTGATGTAGTTCTGTGTGATGTGGTTGTGTGTGATGTAGTTGTGTGTGATGGAGGTGTGTGTTATGTAGTTCT
This sequence comes from Blennius ocellaris, assembly GCF_963422515.1. Taxonomy (NCBI): domain Eukaryota; kingdom Metazoa; phylum Chordata; class Actinopteri; order Blenniiformes; family Blenniidae; genus Blennius; species Blennius ocellaris. The sequence goes on from NC_137654.1 coordinate 2,420,009, forward strand.
GTGTGATGTAGTTGTGTGTGATGTAGTTGTGTGTGATGTAGTTGTGTGTGATGTAGTTGTGTGTGATGTAGTTGTGTGTGATGGAGGTGTGTGTTATGGAGCTGTGTGTGATGTAGTTGTGTGTGATGTAGTTGTGTGTGATGTAGTTGTGTGTGATGGAGGTGTGTGTTATGTAGTTGTGTGTGATGGAGCTGTGTGTGATGTAGTTCTGTGTGATGTAGTTGTGTGTGATGTAGTTGTGTGTGATGGAGGTGTGTGTGATGGAGCTGTGTGTTATGTAGTTGTGTGTGATGTAGTTGTGTGTGATGTAGTTGTGTGTGATGTAGTTGTGTGTGATGTAGTTGTGTGTTATGTAGTTGTGTGTGATGTAGTTGTGTGTGATGGAGGTATGTGTGATGGAGGTGTGTGTTATGTAGTTGTGTGTGATGTAGTTGTGTGTGATGGAGGTGTGTGTGATGGAGGTGTGTGTTATGTAGTTGTGTGTGATGTAGTTGTGTGTGATGTGGTTGTGTGTGATATAGTTGTGTGTAATGTAGTTGTGTGTTATGTAGTTGTGCTAGATGTAGTTGTGTGTTGTGTAGTTGTGTGTTATGTAGTTGTGTGCTATGTAGTTGTGTGTTATGTAGTTATGTGTGATGTAGTTGTGTGTTCGTAGTTGTGTTTTATGTGGTTGTGTGTGATGTAGTTCTGTTTTATGTGGTTGTGTGTGATGTAGTTGTGTGTGATGTAGTTGTGTGTGATGGAGGTGTGTGTTATGGAGCTGTGTGAGATGTAGTTGTGTGTGATGTAGTTGTGTGTGATGTAGTTGTGTGTGATGGAGCTGTGTGTTATGTAGTTCTGTGTGATGTAGTTGTGTGTGATGGAGCTGTGTGTTATGTAGTTCTGTGTGATGTAGTTGTGTGTGATGTAGTTGTGTGTGATGTAGTTTTGTGTTATGTGGTTGTGTGTTATGTAGTTGTGTGTGATGTAGTTGTGTGTTATGTAGTTGTGTGTGATGTAGTTGTGTGTGATGTAGTTGTGTGTGATGGAGGTGTGTGTTATGGAGCTGTGTGAGATGTAGTTGTGTGTGATGTAGTTGTGTGTGATGTAGTTGTGTGTGATGGAGGTGTGTGTTATGTAGTTGTGTGTGATGGAGCTGTGTGTTATGTAGTTCTGTGTGATGTAGTTGTGTGTGATGTAGTTGTGTGTGATGTAGTTGTGTGTGATGGAGGTGTGTGTGATGGAGCTGTGTGTTATGTAGTTGTGTGTGATGTAGTTGTGTGTGATGTAGTTGTGTGTGATGGAGGTGTGTGTTATGTAGTTGTGTGTGACGTAGTTGTGTGTGATGGAGGTATGTGTGATGGAAGTGTGTGTTATGTAGTTGTGTGTGATGTAGTTGTGTGTGATGGAGGTGTGTGTGATGGAGGTGTGTGTTATGTAGTTGTGTGTGATGTAGTTGTGTGTGATGTGGTTGTGTGTGATGTAGTTGTGTGTGATGTAGTTGTGTGTGATGTAGTTGTGTGTTATGTAGTTGTGTGTGATGGAGGTGTGTGTTATGTAGTTGTGTGTGATGTAGTTGTGTGTGATGTAGTTGTGTGCTACGTAGCTGTGTGTGATGTAGTTGTGTGTGATGGAGGTGTGTGTGATGGAGGTGTGTCTTATGTAGTTGTGTGTGATGTAGTTGTGTGTGATGTAGTTGTGTGTGATGTAGTTGTGTGTGATGTAGTTGTGTGTGATGTAGTTGTGTGTTATGTAGTTGTGTGTGATGTAGTTGTGTGTGATGTGGTTGTGTGTGATGTAGTTGTGTGTGATGTAGTTATGTGTAATGTAGTTGTGTGTGATGTAGTTGTGTTTTATGTAGTTGTGTGTTGTGTAGTTGTGTGTTATGTAGTTGTGTGTGATGTAGTTGTGTGTTGTGTAGTTGTGTGGTATGTAGTTATGTGTGATGTAGTTGTGTGTTATGTAGTTGTGTGTGATGTAGTTGTGTGTTGTGTAGTTGTGTGTTATGTAGTTGTATGTTATGTAGTTGTGTGTGATGGAGCTGTGTGTTATGTAGTTCTGTGTGATGTAGTTGTGTGTGATGTAGTTGTGTGTGATGTAGTTGTGTGTGATGGAGGTGTGTGTGATGGAGCTGTGTGTTATGTAGTTGTGTGTGATGTAGTTGTGTGTGATGTAGTTGTGTGTGATGGAGGTGTGTGTTATGTAGTTGTGTGTGACGTAGTTGTGTGTGATGGAGGTATGTGTGATGGAGGTGTGTGTTATGTGGTTGTGTGTTATGTAGTTGTGTGTGATGTAGTTGTGTGTGATGTAGTTGTGTGTGATGTAGTTGTGTGTTATGTGGTTGTGTGTTATGTAGTTGTGTGTGATGTAGTTGTGTGTGATGTAGTTCTGTGTGATGTGGTTGTGTGTGATGTAGTTGTGTGTGATGGAGGTGTGTGTTATGTAGTTCTGTGTGATGTAGTTGTGTGTGATGTAGTTGTGTGTGATGTAGTTGTGTGTGATGTAGTTGTGTGTGATGTAGTTGTGTGTGATGGAGGTGTGTGTTATGGAGCTGTGTGTGATGTAGTTGTGTGTGATGTAGTTGTGTGTGATGTAGTTGTGTGTGATGGAGGTGTGTGTTATGTAGTTGTGTGTGATGGAGCTGTGTGTGATGTAGTTCTGTGTGATGTAGTTGTGTGTGATGTAGTTGTGTGTGATGTAGTTGTGTGTGATGGAGGTGTGTGTGATGGAGCTGTGTGTTATGTAGTTGTGTGTGATGTAGTTGTGTGTGATGTAGTTGTGTGTGATGTAGTTGTGTGTGATGTAGTTGTGTGTTATGTAGTTGTGTGTGATGTAGTTGTGTGTGATGGAGGTATGTGTGATGGAGGTGTGTGTTATGTAGTTGTGTGTGATGTAGTTGTGTGTGATGGAGGTGTGTGTGATGGAGGTGTGTGTTATGTAGTTGTGTGTGATGTAGTTGTGTGTGATGTGGTTGTGTGTGATATAGTTGTGTGTAATGTAGTTGTGTGTTATGTAGTTGTGCTAGATGTAGTTGTGTGTTGTGTAGTTGTGTGTTATGTAGTTGTGTGCTATGTAGTTGTGTGTTATGTAGTTATGTGTGATGTAGTTGTGTGTTCGTAGTTGTGTTTTATGTGGTTGTGTGTGATGTAGTTCTGTTTTATGTGGTTGTGTGTGATGTAGTTGTGTGTGATGTAGTTGTGTGTGATGGAGGTGTGTGTTATGGAGCTGTGTGAGATGTAGTTGTGTGTGATGTAGTTGTGTGTGATGTAGTTGTGTGTGATGGAGCTGTGTGTTATGTAGTTCTGTGTGATGTAGTTGTGTGTGATGGAGCTGTGTGTTATGTAGTTCTGTGTGATGTAGTTGTGTGTGATGTAGTTGTGTGTGATGTAGTTTTGTGTTATGTGGTTGTGTGTTATGTAGTTGTGTGTGATGTAGTTGTGTGTTATGTAGTTGTGTGTGATGTAGTTGTGTGTGATGTAGTTGTGTGTGATGGAGGTGTGTGTTATGGAGCTGTGTGAGATGTAGTTGTGTGTGATGTAGTTGTGTGTGATGTAGTTGTGTGTGATGGAGGTGTGTGTTATGTAGTTGTGTGTGATGGAGCTGTGTGTTATGTAGTTCTGTGTGATGTAGTTGTGTGTGATGTAGTTGTGTGTGATGTAGTTGTGTGTGATGGAGGTGTGTGTGATGGAGCTGTGTGTTATGTAGTTGTGTGTGATGTAGTTGTGTGTGATGTAGTTGTGTGTGATGGAGGTGTGTGTTATGTAGTTGTGTGTGACGTAGTTGTGTGTGATGGAGGTATGTGTGATGGAAGTGTGTGTTATGTAATTGTGTGTGATGTAGTTGTGTGTGATGGAGGTGTGTGTGATGGAGGTGTGTGTTATGTAGTTGTGTGTGATGTAGTTGTGTGTGATGTGGTTGTGTGTGATGTAGTTGTGTGTGATGTAGTTGTGTGTGATGTAGTTGTGTGTTATGTAGTTGTGTGTGATGGAGGTGTGTGTTATGTAGTTGTGTGTGATGTAGTTGTGTGTGATGTAGTTGTGTGCTACGTAGCTGTGTGTGATGTAGTTGTGTGTGATGGAGGTGTGTGTGATGGAGGTGTGTCTTATGTAGTTGTGTGTGATGTAGTTGTGTGTGATGTAGTTGTGTGTGATGTAGTTGTGTGTGATGTAGTTGTGTGTGATGTAGTTGTGTGTTATGTAGTTGTGTGTGATGTAGTTGTGTGTGATGTGGTTGTGTGTGATGTAGTTGTGTGTGATGTAGTTATGTGTAATGTAGTTGTGTGTGATGTAGTTGTGTTTTATGTAGTTGTGTGTTGTGTAGTTGTGTGTTATGTAGTTGTGTGTGATGTAGTTGTGTGTTGTGTAGTTGTGTGGTATGTAGTTATGTGTGATGTAGTTGTGTGTTATGTAGTTGTGTGTGATGTAGTTGTGTGTTGTGTAGTTGTGTGTTATGTAGTTGTATGTTATGTAGTTGTGTGTGATGGAGCTGTGTGTTATGTAGTTCTGTGTGATGTAGTTGTGTGTGATGTAGTTGTGTGTGATGTAGTTGTGTGTGATGGAGGTGTGTGTGATGGAGCTGTGTGTTATGTAGTTGTGTGTGATGTAGTTGTGTGTGATGTAGTTGTGTGTGATGGAGGTGTGTGTTATGTAGTTGTGTGTGACGTAGTTGTGTGTGATGGAGGTATGTGTGATGGAGGTGTGTGTTATGTAGTTGTGTGTGATGTAGTTGTGTGTGATGGAGGTGTGTGTGATGGAGGTGTGTGTTATGTAGTTGTGTGTGATGTAGTTGTGTGTGATGTGGTTGTGTGTGATATAGTTGTGTGTAATGTAGTTGTGTGTTATGTAGTTGTGCTAGATGTAGTTGTGTGTTGTGTAGTTGTGTGTTATGTAGTTGTGTGCTATGTAGTTGTGTGTTATGTAGTTATGTGTGATGTAGTTGTGTGTTCGTAGTTGTGTTTTATGTGGTTGTGTGTGATGTAGTTCTGTTTTATGTGGTTGTGTGTGATGTAGTTGTGTGTGATGTAGTTGTGTGTTGTGTAGTAGTGTGTTATGTAGTTGTGTGCTATGTAGTTGTGTGTTATGTAGTTGTGTGTGATGGAGTTGTGTGTTATGTAGTTGTGTGTTGTGTAGTTGTGTGTGATGTAGTTGTGTTTTATGTGGTTGTGTGTTATGTAGTTGTGTGTTGTGTAGTTGTGTGTTGTGTAGTTGTGTGTGATGTAGTTGTGTGTGATATAGTTGTGTGTAATGTAGTTGTGTGTTATGTAGTTGTGTGTGATGTAGTTGTGTGTTGTGTAGTAGTGTGTTATGTAGTTGTGTGTTATGTAGTTGTGTGTGATGTAGTTGTGTGTTGTGTAGTTGTGTGTTGTGTAGCTGTGTGTTGTGTAGTTGTGTGTTATGTAGTTGTGTGTTATGTAGTTGTGTGTGATGTAGTTGTGTGTTATGTGGTTGTGTGTTATGTGGTTGTGTGTAATGTAGTTGTGTGTTATGTAGTTGTGTGTGATGTAGTTGTGTGTTGTGTAGTTGTGTGTTATGTGGTTGTGTGTTATGTAGTTGTGTGTTATGTAGTTGTGTGTTATGTGGTTGTGTGTGATGTAGTTGTGTGTTGTGTAGTTGTGTGTTATGTAGTTGTGTGTTATGTAGTTGTGTGTGATGGAGGTGTGTGTTATGTGGTTGTGTGTGATGTAGTTGTGTGTGATGTAGTTGTGTGTTATGTAGTTGTGTGTTATGTAGTTGTGTGTGATGGAGGTGTGTGTTATGTAGTTGTGTGTGATGTAGTTGTGTGTGATGGAGGTGTGTGTGATGGAGGTGTGTGTTATGTAGTTGTGTGTGATGTAGTTGTGTGTGATGTAGTTTTGTGTTATGTGGTTGTGTGTTATGTAGTTGTGTGTGATGTAGTTGTGTGTTATGTAGTTGTGTGTGATGTAGTTGTGTGTGATGGAGGTGTGTGTTATGGAGCTGTGTGAGATGTAGTTGTGTGTGATGTAGTTGTGTGTGATGGAGCTGTGTGTTATGTAGTTGTGTGTGATGTAGTTGTGTGTGATGTAGTTGTGTGTGATGGAGGTGTGTGTTATGGAGCTGTGTGTGATGTAGTTGTGTGTGATGTAGTTGTGTGTGATGGAGGTGTGTGTTATGTAGTTGTGTGTGATGGAGCTGTGTGTTATGTAGTTCTGTGTGATGTAGTTGTGTGTGATGTAGTTGTGTGTGATGTAGTTGTGTGTGATGGAGGTGTGTGTGATGGAGCTGTGTGTGATGTAGTTGTGTGTTGTGTAGTTGTGTGTTGTGTAGCTGTGTGTTGTGTAGTTGTGTGTTGTGTAGCTGTGTGTGATGTAGTTGTGTGTTATGTAGTTGTGTGTGATGTAGTTGTGTGTTATGTGGTTGTGTGTTATGTGGTTGTGTGTGATGTAGTTGTGTGTTATGTGGTTGTGTGTGATGTAGTTGTGTGTGATGTAGTTGTGTGTGATGTAGTTGTGTGTGATGTAGTTGTGTGTTATGTGGTTGTGTGTTATGTAGTTGTGTGTTATGTGGTTGTGTGTGATGTAGTTGTGTGTTGTGTAGCTGTGTGTTATGTAGTTGTGTGTTATGTAGTTGTGTGTGATGGAGGTGTGTGTTATGTAGTTGTGTGTGATGTAGTTGTGTGTGATGGAGGTGTGTGTGATGGAGGTGTGTGTTATGTAGTTGTGTGTGATGTAGTTGTGTGTGATGTAGTTGTGTGTTATGTGGTTGTGTGTTATGTAGTTGTGTGTGATGTAGTTGTGTGTGATGTAGTTCTGTGTGATGTGGTTGTGTGTGATGTAGTTGTGTGTGATGTAGTTGTGTGTTATGTAGTTGTGTGTTGTGTAGTTGTGTGTGATGTAGTTGTGTGTGATGTAGTTGTGTGTGATGTGGTTGTGTGTGATGTAGTTGTGTGTTATGTGGTTGTGTGTGATGTAGTTGTGTGTGATGTAGTTGTGTGTGATGTAGTTGTGTGTTATGTGGTTGTGTGTTATGTAGTTGTGTGTTATGTAGTTGTGTGTTATGTAGTTGTGTGTTATGTGGTTGTGTGTGATGTAGTTGTGTGTTGTGTAGTTGTGTGTTATGTAGTTGTGTGTTATGTAGTTGTGTGTGATGGAGGTGTGTGTTATGTAGTTGTGTGTGATGTAGTTGTGTGTGATGTAGTTGTGTGTGATGTAGTTGTGTGTTATGTGGTTATGTGTTATGTAGTTGTGTGTGATGTAGTTGTGTGTGATGTAGTTCTGTGTGATGTGGTTGTGTGTGATGTAGTTGTGTGTGATGTAGTTGTGTGTTATGTAGTTGTGTGTTGTGTAGTTGTGTGTGATGTAGTTGTGTGTGATGTGGTTGTGTGTTATGTGGTTATGTGTTATGTAGTTGTGTGTGATGTAGTTGTGTGTGATGTAGTTGTGTGTTATGTGGTTGTGTGTTATGTAGTTGTGTGTTGTGTAGTTGTGTGTGATGTAGTTGTGTGTTATGTGGTTATGTGTTATGTAGTTGTGTGTGATGTAGTTGTGTGTGATGTAGTTGTGTGTTATGTGGTTGTGTGTTATGTAGTTGTGTGTTGTGTAGTTGTGTGTGATGTAGTTGTGTGTGATGTGGTTGTGTGTTATGTGGTTGTGTGTGATGTAGTTGTGTGTGATGTAGTTGTGTGTGATGTAGTTGTGTGTTATGTGGTTGTGTGTTATGTAGTTGTGTGTTATGTAGTTGTGTGTTATGTAGTTGTGTGTTATGTGGTTGTGTGTGATGTAGTTGTGTGTTGTGTAGTTGTGTGTTATGTAGTTGTGTGTTATGTAGTTGTGTGTGATGGAGGTGTGTGTTATGTAGTTGTGTGTGATGTAGTTGTGTGTGATGGAGGTGTGTGTGATGGAGGTGTGTGTAATGTAGTTGTGTGTGATGTAGTTGTGTGTGATGTAGTTGTGTGTTATGTGGTTGTGTGTTATGTAGTTGTGTGTGATGTAGTTGTGTGTGATGTAGTTCTGTGTGATGTAGTTGTGTGTGATGTAGTTGTGTGTGATGTAGTTGTGTGTTATGTGGTTGTGTGTTATGTAGTTGTGTGTGATGTAGTTGTGTGTGATGTAGTTCTGTGTGATGTGGTTGTGTGTGATGTAGTTGTGTGTGATGTAGTTGTGTGTTATGTAGTTGTGTGTTGTGTAGTTGTGTGTGATGTAGTTGTGTGTGATGTAGTTGTGTGTTGTGTAGACAAGGACTTCAAAGGGCAAGAGGCTGTTCTGTGCAGACAACAGAGTGACTCACTACTGTTCGTCTTGACACAAACTAAATTCTTGGTCAGCGTTGTGACGGAGCCGGCATGGTGACGGAGTCAGCGTTGTGACGGAGCCGGCATGGTGACGGAGTCAGCGTTGTGACGGAGCCGGCATGGTGTCGGAGTCAGTGATGTGACGGAACCGGCATGGTGACGGAGTCAGCGTTGTGACGGAGCCGGCATGGTGTCGGAGTCAGTGATGTGACGGAGCCGGCATGGTGACGGAGTCAGCGTTGTGACGGAGCCGGCATGGTGTCGGAGTCAGCGTTGTGACGGAGCCGGCATAGTGTCGGAGTCAGCATTGTGACGGAGCCGGCATGGTGACGGAGTCAGTGTTGTGACGGAGCCGGCATGGTGACGGAGCCGGCATGGTGACGGAGTCAGCGTTGTGACAGAGTCGGCATAGTGTCGGAGTCAGCGTTGTGACGGAGCCGGCATGGTGACGGAGTCAGTGTTGTGACGGAGCCGGCATGGTGACGGAGCCGGCATGGTGACGGAGTCAGCGTTGTGACGGAGCCGGCATGGTGACGGAGCCGGCATGGTGACGGAGTCAGCGTTGTGACGGAGCCGGCATGGTGTCGGGAAGAGAGGGAGGCAGAAGATTATTAAGTTTAACAGAAGTGACTTACATTCATTGTTTCAACCATCAGTTGCATTTGGTGACGGTGCCAGCATGGTGACGGTGCCAGCATGGTGACGGTGCCAGCATGGTGACGGTGCCAGCATGGTGACGGTGCCAGCAGAGAGAGAGCAGACATCGTTTGGATGTGTGCAGTTCCCTTGATAAACGTGAGAAAAAGCCGACTGCAGCCCAGTACAGAGGACAGAAGCTTGGACTGGACAGCTTGACAGTGTCTGTGGTGCAGAGGACACTGAACACAGGAACCTGAACCACAGGAACCTGAACACAGGAACCTGAACACAGGAACCTGAACACAGGAACCTGAACCACAGGAGACAGTGTCTGTGGTGCAGAGGACACTGAACACAGGAACCTGAACCACAGGAACCTGAACACAGGAACCTGAACACAGGAACCTGAACCACAGGAACCTGAACACAGGAACCTGAACACAGGAACCTGAACCACAGGAACCTGAACCACAGGAGACAGTGCTGTGTGAGCAATGAAGCTGCTGGACTTCACAAGGCCGCCACGGAACGGAGCTTCACAGTTCTCACGTGTGTGATGCACAAAGTTTGGGGGCTGATGGTCCCAGCCAATCGGATCCCACAAGCCCAAGAAACCGATCTGACCACTGCAGTCCGGCTCATTCAAAGTGCCTCCTCTCGTAGACGATCTACCATCAGAGGTGGAATTTGTGAACCTGTGGGCTGAGGGGGGAGTCCAGGAGCTGCAGGCCTGCTCCTCCACTACGCCAGTGGCCGGCCACCAGGACTCTTCCAGACCGCGAGGTGAGCGAACGCCTTGGGCAGCACCAAATACACATTCAACAGGCGAGCAGCAGGTTTTCAACTCTATTCTGAGCGAAATGGCTGCGAGTTTCAGCGAGAAGTAATGTGAAATACATGGCAGCTTTGAAGGCTTTGGAACTGGTCCTGGATGGCAGCAAAGTGAAACCACTACTGGATTCAACAAACAGAGAAATGAGTTTGTGAAAAGCATGTGCACAGGCCAGCAGTTGCTCAGGAGCACCTGGTATTCAGGGCCACGCTTTCAAACTGCTAAGTGTGAAAACTCCTTCTCCACATTGAAGAACGTTCACCCAGAACACATGCAGCATGTTACAGAGACGGAAGCTCGTCTCCACCAGCTGGACAAATCCAGATTCCCAGATGGATGTGAGGAGAGGCTGTGAAGGAGGTTCCACCCCCCAGGACAGAGGAGCCTGACACTCTACTGAAGGTTCCACCCCCCAGGACAGAGGAGACTGACACTCTACTGAAGGCTCCACCCCCTAGGACAGAGGAGCCTGACACTCTACTGAAGGTTCCACCCCCCAGGACAGAGGAGACTGACACTCTACTGAAGGTTCCACCCCCCAGGACAGAGGAGACTGACACTCTACTGAAGGCTCCACCCCCCAGGACAGAGGAGCCTGACACTCTACTGAAGGCTCCCCCCCCAGGACAGAGGAGCCTGACATTCTACTGAAGGCTCCCCCCCCCCAGGACAGAGGAGCCTGACACTCTACTGAAGGCTCCCCCCCCCAGGACAGAGGAGCCTGACACTCTACTGAAGGCTCCACCCCCCAGGACAGAGGAGCCTGACACTCTACTGAAGGCTCCCCCCCCAGGACAGAGGAGCCTGACACTCTACTGAAGGCTCCCCCCCCAGGACAGAGGAGCCTGACATTCTACTGAAGGCTCCCCCCCCCAGGACAGAGGAGCCTGACACTCTACTGAAGGCTCCCCCCCCAGGACAGAGGAGCCTGACATTCTACTGAAGGCTCCCCCCCCCAGGACAGAGGAGACTGACATTCTACTGAAGGTTCCACCCCCCAGGACAGAGGAGCCTGACACTCTACTGAAGGCTCCACCCCCCAGGACAGAGGAGACTGACACTCTACTGAAGGCTCCCCCCCAAGGACAGAGGAGACTGACACTCTACTGAAGGTTCCACCCCCCAGGACAGAGGAGACTGACACTCTACTGAAGGCTCCCCCCCCAGGACAGAGGAGACTGACACTCTACTGAAGGCTCCCCCCCCCAGGACAGAGGAGCCTGACACTCTACTGAAGGCTCCACCCCCCAGGACAGAGGAGACTGACACTCTACTGAAGGTTCTACCCCCTAGGACAGAGGAGCCTGACACTCTACTGAAGGTTCCACCCCCCAGGACAGAGGAGACTGACACTCTACTGAAGGTTCCACCCCCCAGGACAGAGGAGCCTGACACTCTACTGAAGGTTCCACCCCCCAGGACAGAGGAGACTGACACTCTACTGAAGGCTCCCCCCCCAGGACAGAGGAGCCTGACACTCTACTGAAGGTTCCACCCCCCAGGACAGAGGAGACTGACACTCTACTGAAGGCTCCACCCCCTAGGACAGAGGAGCCTGACACTCTACTGAAGGTTCCACCCCCCAGGACAGAGGAGACTGACACTCTACTGAAGGCTCCACCCCCCAGGACAGAGGAGCCTGACACTCTACTGAAGGTTCCACCCCCCAGGACAGAGGAGACTGACACTCTACTGAAGGCTCCACCCCCCAGGACAGAGGAGCCTGACACTCTACTGAAGGCTCCCCCCCCAGGACAGAGGAGCCTGACACTCTACTGAAGGCTCCACCCCCCAGGACAGAGGAGACTGACACTCTACTGAAGGTTCCACCCCCCAGGACAGAGGAGACTGACACTCTACTGAAGGCTCCCCCCCCCAGGACAGAGGAGCCTGACACTCTACTGAAGGCTCCACCCCCCAGGACAGAGGAGCCTGACACTCTACTGAAGGTTCCACCCCCCAGGACAGAGGAGCCTGACACTCTACTGAAGGCTCCCCCCCCCAGGACAGAGGAGACTGACACTCTACTGAAGGTTCCACCCCCCAGGACAGAGGAGCCTGACACTCTACTGAAGGCTCCCCCCCCCAGGACAGAGGAGACTGACACTCTACTGAAGGTTCCACCCCCTAGGACAGAGGAGATTGACACTCTACTGAAGGTTCCACCCCCCAGGACAGAGGAGCCTGACACTCTACTGAAGGCTCCCCCCCCCAGGACAGAGGAGACTGACACTCTACTGAAGGTTCCACCCCCCAGGACAGAGGAGCCTGACACTCTACTGAAGGTTCCACCCCCCAGGACAGAGGAGACTGACACTCTACTGAAGGTTCCACCCCCCAGGACAGAGGAGTCTGACACTCTACTGAAGGTTCCACCCCCCAGGACAGAGGAGCCTGACACTCTACTGAAGGCTCCACCCCCCAGGACAGAGGAGACTGACACTCTACTGAAGGTTCCACCCCCCAGGACAGAGGAGCCTGACACTCTACTGAAGGTTCTACCCCCCAGGACAGAGGAGCCTGACACTCTACTGAAGGCTCCACCCCCCAGGACAGAGGAGCCTGACACTCTACTGAAGGTTCCACCCCCCAGGACAGAGGAGACTGACACTCTACTGAAGGTTCCACCCCCCAGGACAGAGGAGCCTGACACTCTACTGAAGGCTCCCCCCCCCAGGACAGAGGAGACTGACACTCTACTGAAGGTTCCACCCCCCAGGACAGAGGAGACTGACACTCTACTGAAGGCTCCCCCCCCCAGGACAGAGGAGCCTGACACTCTACTGAAGGTTCCCCCCCCAGGACAGAGGAGACTGACACTCTACTGAAGGTTCCACCCCCCAGGACAGAGGAGCCTGACACTCTACTGAAGGTTCCACCCCCCAGGACAGAGGAGACTGACACTCTACTGAAGGTTCCACCCCCCAGGACAGAGGAGCCTGACACTCTACTGAAGGTTCTACCCCCCAGGACAGAGGAGCCTGACACTCTACTGAAGGCTCCCCCCCCCAGGACAGAGGAGACTGACACTCTACTGAAGGTTCCACCCCCTAGGACAGAGGAGACTGACACTCTACTGAAGGTTCCACCCCCTAGGACAGAGGAGACTGACACTCTACTGAAGGTTCCACCCCCTAGGACAGAGGAGACTGACACTCTACTGAAGGTTCCACCCCCTAGGACAGAGGAGACTGACACTCTACTGAAGGTTCCACCCCCCAGGACAGAGGAGCCTGACACTCTACTGAAGGTTCCACCCCCCAGGACAGAGGAGTCTGACACTCTACTGAAGGCTCCACCCCCTAGGACAGAGGAGACTGACACTCTACTGAAGGCTCCACCCCCCAGGACAGAGGAGACTGACACTCTACTGAAGGTTCCACCCCCTAGGACAGAGGAGACTGACACTCTACTGAAGGTTCCACCCCCTAGGACAGAGGAGACTGACACTCTACTGAAGGTTCCACCCCCCAGGACAGAGGAGCCTGACACTCTACTGAAGGCAGCAGCTGCTTCTTTCACTTGATCAAACGTTGTGTTGCTCCTGTTTGTGACCAATGTGGTTATTAACCCCGCCCCCCCCCCCCCATCACCACCTCCATACAGACAATATTTCCTGCTGCACTGTATGTATGTATGTTTTATTTTCTATTTCTATTTATTTAACTACTCATCCTTATTTATCTCTTATCCTCTATATGTATCAGTATTATTACTGATGTTGCTGGTTTTCCTGTTTGCTTTTTCTTTGTTCCTCCACCGACCACCAAGTCAATGTCCCTCTGCTGGTTTTGGCCAATAAAATACTTTCTGGTTCTGGTTTGATGTTGCTCTGGGTTACCTGCAGTGTTGAGCATTTTACTTTAAAAAAAGTAATTAGTTCTAGTTACAAATTACTTCTCCCAACAAGGAATTGCTTTAGTAACTCAGTAACTATGCTGTAAAAGTAATTACTTACTCTGCAAAGTAATTATGTAGCTTTTTAAACATTAGTACAGTTGAATCAACGATTGTTGTGTAGTAACAGCTCCCTCTAGGGGCACAAAGGGTTCATGCCTGTTTATAGTAATGAATGAAAACTAAAACGGTACATTTGAGCATGTATTTATTCAAAGTGAACAGATTGAAACTGGTCAACAGATTGAAACTGGTCATGTGCCGAGAAATTAATTTAAAATGTAAATGCTGAAAAAAATAGATAATCACACACTTTGTATTTAAGTGTAAATGTAAGGCACACAAATATAAACTTGCATTAAAAAAACCTAACAAAGGGAAAGCAAACTATTAAATAGTGCCCCCCCCCCCCCCCCCCCCCCCCTTCCTGAGCGCTGCTCACTGTACACCAGGGGAATCACACATCAGGCCCATGGGCCAACACTGGCCACTCAAGGCTGCAACAAGTCAGAAAACCTTTATTGTCATTGAATCAATATGAAGTTGTACAATGAAATGAAGGTGCCGACTTTCAGGTGCAGAAAAGTAATAAATAGATAAGATCTGTAATACACAATACTATAATAGAATGAGAATAAGAGCCTAAACTATCAACAGACATACGATCCATGCAGTCATCCAGTCATGCGTTTCTCTGAGAATATTGCACGTCATAGTAAAAAAGAAAATAATTTATATTGCACAGTCATGATTATTGCACGTTATGTTATTCAGCAGTATTTAGTGGTCTTATGGCTGAAGGGTAGAAACTGTTTCTTAGTCTATTTGTCCTTGACTTTACGGTTCAAACAGTCCATATCCAGGATGTGAGGGGTCTGGAAGGATCCTTGCAGTGCTCTTGAGGCAGCAGGTCTTCAAGTGGGAGGAGACGGCCTCCGACTATCCACTGGGCAGCAGTATGACGGTCTGGAGCTCGTTCCTCTGTGCTGCAGTGCAGCTGGAGAACCATGCACAGAGACAGTGGGTCAGGACACGCTGCAGTGCAGCTGGAGAACCACGCACAGAGACAGTGGGTCAGGACACTCTGCAGTGCAGCTGGAGAACCATGCACAGAGACAGTGGATCAGGACACGCTGCAGTGCAGTGGGAGAACCATGCACAGAGACAGTGGGTCAGGACACGCTGCAGTGCAGCTGGAGAACCATGCACAGAGACAGTGGGTCAGGACACTCTGCAGTGCAGCGGGAGAACCATGCACAGAGACAGTGGATCAGGACACGCTGCAGTGCAGCTGGAGAACCATGCACAGAGACAGTGGGTCAGGACACTCTGCAGTGCAGCTGGAGAACCATGCACAGAGACAGTGGGTCAGGACACGCTGCAGTGCAGCTGGAGAACCATGCACAGAGACAGTGGGTCAGGACACGCTGCAGTGCAGCTGGAGAACCATGCACAGAGACAGTGGGTCAGGACACTCTGCAGTGCAGCTGGAGAACCATGCACAGAGACAGTGGGTCAGGACACTCTGCAGTGCAGCGGGAGAACCATGCACAGAGACAGTGGATCAGGACACTCTGCAGTGCAGCTGGAGAACCATGCACAGAGACAGTGGATCAGGACATGCTGCAGTGCAGCTGGAGAACCATGCACAGAGACAGTGGGTCAGGACACTCTGCAGTGCAGCTGGAGAACCATGCACAGAGACAGTGGGTCAGGACACTCTGCAGTGCAGCGGGAGAACCATGCACAGAGACAGTGGATCAGGACACGCTGCAGTTTAGCTGGAGAACCACGCACAGAGACAGTGGGTCAGGACATGCTGCAGTGCAGCGGGAGAACCATGCACAGAGACAGTGGATCAGGACACGCTGCAGTGCAGCTGGAGAACCATGCACAGAGACAGTGGGTCAGGACACTCTGCAGTGCAGCGGGAGAACCATGCACAGAGACAGTGGATCAGGACACTCTGCAGTGCAGCGGGAGAACCATGCACAGAGACAGTGGGTCAGGACACGCTGCAGTGCAGCTGGAGAACCATGCACAGAGACAGTGGGTCAGGACACTCTGCAGTGCAGTGGGAGAACCATGCACAGAGACAGTGGGTCAGGACACTCTGCAGTGCAGCGGGAGAACCATGCACAGAGACAGTGGGTCAGGACACTCTGCAGTGCAGCTGGAGAACCATGCACAGAGACAGTGGATCAGGACACGCTGCATTGCAGCTGGAGAACCATGCACAGAGACAGTGGGTCAGGACACTCTGCAGTGCAGCTGGAGAACCATGCACAGAGACAGTGGGTCAGGACACTCTGCAGTGCAGCTGGAGAACCATGCACAGAGACAGTGGGTCAGGACACTCTGCAGTGCAGCTGGAGAACCATGCACAGAGACAGTGGGTCAGGACGCTGCAGTGCCGCTGGAGAACCATGCACAGAGACAGTGGGTCAGGACACGCTGCAGTGCAGCTGGAGAACCATGCACAGAGACAGTGGATCAGGACACGCTGCAGTGCAGCTGGAGAACCATGCACAGAGACAGTGGGTCAGGACACTCTGCAGTGCAGCGGGAGAACCATGCACAGAGACAGTGGATCAGGACACGCTGCAGTGCAGCTGGAGAACCATGCACAGAGACAGTGGGTCAGGACACTCTGCAGTGCAGCTGGAGAACCATGCACAGAGACAGTGGGTCAGGACACTCTGCAGTGCAGCGGGAGAACCATGCACAGAGACAGTGGGTCAGGACACTCTGCAGTGCAGCTGGAGAACCATGCACAGAGACAGTGGGTCAGGACACTCTGCAGTGCAGCTGGAGAACCATGCACAGAGACAGTGGGTCAGGACACTCTGCAGTGCAGCGGGAGAACCATGCACAGAGACAGTGGGTCAGGACACTCTGCAGTGCAGCGGGAGAACCATGCACAGAGACAGTGGATCAGGACACTCTGCAGTGCAGCGGGAGAACCATGCACAGAGACAGTGGGTCAGGACACGCTGCAGTGCAGCTGGAGAACCATGCACAGAGACAGTGGGTCAGGACACTCTGCAGTGCAGCTGGAGAACCATGCACAGAGACAGTGGATCAGGACACGCTGCAGTGCAGCTGGAGAACCATGCACAGAGACAGTGGGTCAGGACACTCTGCAGTGCAGCGGGAGAACCATGCACAGAGACAGTGGATTAGGACATGCTGCAGTGCAGCTGGAGAACCATGCACAGAGACAGTGGATCAGGACACGCTGCAGTGCAGCTGGAGAACCATGCACAGAGACAGTGGGTCAGGACACTCTGCAGTGCAGCGGGAGAACCATGCACAGAGACAGTGGATTAGGACATGCTGCAGTGCAGCTGGAGAACCATGCACAGAGACAGTGGGTCAGGACACTCTGCAGTGCAGCGGGAGAACCATGCACAGAGACAGTGGATCAGGACACGCTGCAGTGCAGCTGGAGAACCATGCACAGAGACAGTGGATCAGGACACGCTGCAGTGCAGCTGGAGAACCATGCACAGAGACAGTGGGTCAGGACACGCTGCAGTGCAGCTGGAGAACCATGCACAGAGACAGTGGGTCAGGACACTCTGCAGTGCAGCGGGAGAACCATGCACAGAGACAGTGGATCAGGACACGCTGCAGTGCAGCTGGAGAACCATGCACAGAGACAGTGGATCAGGACACGCTGCAGTGCAGCTGGAGAACCATGCACAGAGACAGTGGGTCAGGACACTCTGCAGTGCAGCGGGAGAACCATGCACAGAGACAGTGGGTCAGGACACTCTGCAGTGCAGCTGGAGAACCATGCACAGAGACAGTGGGTCAGGACACTCTGCAGTGCAGCTGGAGAACCATGCACAGAGACAGTGGGTCAGGACACTCTGCAGTGCAGCTGGAGAACCATGCACAGAGACAGTGGGTCAGGACACTCCGCAGTGCAGCGGGAGAACCATGCACAGAGACAGTGGATCAGGACACTCTGCAGTGCAGCGGGAGAACCATGCACAGAGACAGTGGGTCAGGACACTCTGCAGTGCAGCGGGAGAAGGACAGCAGAACCCTCAGGAAGTAGAGTGTCTTCTGGGCCTTGTTCACCAGCGCCGCAGTGTGCAGTCCCCAGGTCAGGTCATCGCTGATGTTAACTCCAAGTCTGAGACCGTCTCCACACAGACCCCCTTCATGTGTCGTGGCCGGATTTTGTGTTTCTTCCTCCTGAAGTCCACAACGAGCTCCTTGGTTTACGATGTGTTCAGGAGCAGGTTGTTGTTCTGACCTGCTGTCAATCGCTCCTCCTCGTCCCTGGAGGCGGACTCATCCTCCCCAGAGATGAGCCCCACTACTGGGGTGTCATCAGCGAACTGGACGACGGTGTTGCTGTGGTGGGTGGGGGTACAGTCATGGGTGTAGAGTGTGTAAAGGAGGGGGCTCAGTACACAGCCCTGTGGTGAGCCAGTGCTGAGACTGATGGCTGTGGAGAGGTGGGGGTCCACTCTAACCCTCTGGATACACTCTGTGAGAAAGTCTTTAATCCAGAGGCAGGTGGAGAGGTGGGGGTCCACTCTAACCCTCTGGATACACTCTGTGAGAAAGTCTTTAATCCAGAGGCAGGTGGAGAGGTGGGGGTCCACTCTAACCCTCTGGATACGCTCTGTGAGAAAGTCTTTAATCCAGAGGCAGGTGGAGAGGTGGGGGTCCACTCTAACCCTCTGGATACACTCTGTGAGAAAGTCTTTAATTCAGAGGCAGGTGGAGAGGTGGGGGTCCACTCTAACCCTCTGGATACGCTCTGTGAGAAAGTCTTTAATCCAGAGGCAGGTGGAGAGGTGGGGGTCCACTCTAACCCTCTGAATACGCTCTGTGAGAAAGTCTTTAATCCAGAGGCAGGTGGAGAGGTGGGGGTCCAATGTCCAACATCTTAGACACCAGTCTGTGGGGGAGGACGGTATTAAAGGCAGAGCTAAAGTCTACAAAGAGCATCCGTACATAGCTCCCTGATGTTCCAGGTGGGACAGGACAGCATGGAGATCAGTGGTCACCACGTCCTCTGTAGACCTGCTAGCTCTGGAACAAACTGGTCGAACGAAGGGGGATGAATGACCTGATGTGGTTCCTGATGAGCTTCTCGAAGTACTTCATTACCACAGGGGTCAGTGCTACTGGCCTGTAGTCATTGAGACTGTCAAGAGTCTGTTTTTTGGGGAGAGGGACTATAATGGAGGACTCAAGGCAGGTCGGGACGATGGACTGGCACAGGGACTGGTTAGAAATCCTGGTGAGGACCCAGCCAGGTGATCCAGTCCTTCAGCACACGTCCTGAGATGCCATCGGGTCACCTCATGCTCCTCCACCCTGAAGGTGGAGTCGTCGTTTCCTGGGTGAGGTCCGGAATCCTCCAGCTTTACCACCTCGAACCGGGCCAAGTACTAGTGAAGCCCCTCTGCCAGTGACACGTCACCGACCACAGGCCCAGGTTGGTCCTGGAGGTGGTGGCGTGCCGGACGCCCCTCCACCCGGCCACAGGCCCAGGTTGGTCCTGGAGGTGGTGGCGTGCCGGACGCCCCTCCACCCTGCCACAGGCCCAGGTTGGTGGCGTGCCGGATGCCCCTCCACCCGGCCACAGGCCCAGGTTGGTTCTGGAGGTGGTGGCGTGCCGGACGCCCCTCCACCCGGCCACAGGCCCAGGTTGGTCCTGGAGGTGGTGGCGTGCCGGATGCCCCTCCACCCGGCCACAGGCCCAGGTTGGTTCTGGAGGTGGTGGCGTGCCGGACGCCCCTCCACCCGGCCACAGGCCCAGGTTGGTCCTGGAGGTGGTGGCGTGCCGGACGCCCCTCCACCGG